>NW_013665900.1:94913-141702 GCF_000517525.1 Limulus polyphemus
TATATACAAGAATAGAGGGCGCGTAGAAAACACTAGAGTTGCCACGAACAGACACGATTCTTCTAGAATCTTATGACGTGTTACTAGCGTCTCGTGACTTCCTCTGGCGTAACAACATTAATCATCCGTAGCGACATGTGACTTTTATGTGAATAAAGGAACATTATATATGTATATGATACTCAAATAGTTTTTAAAAGAAACACAAATATACAAAAGTATTCAGCATATAAGTTAAATAAACTATGTACAGTAATTGAAGATTAAATTAACACAAATAACATTCAAAACTGCATCAGAGAAGTGAGACATTTTAGAGATCAGACAGAACACAATTAGAAGATATCTTATTCCAATGTAGGTTGGAAATTTAATTAATTATTTAAAAATTTTCCAATGAATTAAAAAACAAATCAGGATGGTTACCTTGCAGATCAATATTAAATTTATTGAGTTTCTCCAACTTTTTCCTTTCGGCTTTTGTTAAAGCTAGGCCTTCGAACAACAAATCCACGCTACCTTGCCGAACTCCTACAAAAAACAAAAAACCTCCTTTACTTGTCACCAAAGGTAGATGATGTCTACCTAATTGTAATAAACCACGTTCTATTTTTCCTCTTTACGAATAACACTCATGTCAAACCTTTTTCGCATAAATCTCGTTCAAAGCTCATGAAAGGCTTTGAAATGTTATTGCGAACATCTGAATTTTATAATTAGCAATTTCATTAAAATCTTCCTCGTAAAGTTGCAAAACATAGAATTTTAGACCGCCATAAATATTTTACTGAATTAAAAAAATACAATAAAAAATTGCACTTCGTTCTTTTCCAAAGAAGAACACGGAATGCACGAATGCAAAACCTATTAACAACAAAGCTATCGAGATTCCAATAATGATGCTTTTCGAATACATTTAACTTTCAGAATGTATTTTTATAATTAATAGCAACTTAAATCAGAAATACGGAAACATTATTAGGTGCTTTTTTTTAGTGTATTTAATGAATACCATAATAATAAAACTTATTAACGCAGCTAGGGAGAATTTAAATTAAAGTTCTATGTTCTTTGTTCATTCACAAGAATGCCAATACTGGTGAAAGGAAGAACCAAAATGTATTCTTAAAAGCGAACAAATTACGAATTTATGCAAAAGGCATATGAACAGTTCAGAATTACTCCTCAAACGAACTTCCAATTCACTTTTGGGTGCTTGCACACGTTTACACAACGTTTCATTGAGATATCACAACTTTAGCCTAACTATTCGAAAAGCAGCATCAACCCCAGCTATAAATATAGGCACATTTTATCTATATTTTTTAAACATTATTTAAGAGTCATCCATAATGCTTTTTACTTCTAGACAATTTCCTTATAATTCTATCAACATCTGCTTTAGATATCGTTAGCATAACAGTTGGTTCACAGAAATCATTACTTCCATACAACATAACTTACCTGGAATTGCTTTGATTAGTTTATTTGGCATAGCAGGGGATAAAGGCACTACTGCCTTTTTTTGGTTTTCTAGTTGGGCTGGAACACTTGGTGAAAATGGAAGATGTTTATTATTAGGTACGACCAGTCCGCCGGTGGTGGCTCCACTGTAGGGTATGTTGTTCCCTTGAGTATCCAAACTACTAGATAACTCTGTGTTTTGACTTGAAACGTTTAAAAGGCTATCAATACTGCTGGCTTTCCGAACAGTAATGGCTCCTTTTTTCCTATTGGCAAAAATTATAGTTGTTATTTTCTATTGGTAGTTGAACAAAAATTACCAAGAATTTTTCTTCGTGCTACCGTTTAGAAAAAAAAAAGCATTTTTATAATTTCTAAGATATACAAATAGAAATGTTTTAGCAATTCCAGATACATAAAATAACACATGAACGATTTCATTCAAAGGCGTTTTTAACAAATAGAGGTATAAATATAACTATTATATTTTGAACATTTTGTTGTAAAAATAAATATTGAGTGTCATCATTATTAGAAGTAGTAATAATACGTAATTTTATCATTTATCAGTTGAGAAGTACGTGTTAACAGTAATCCACCTCAACAGAGTTGAAACAGTTTTAATGCGAGATGTTGTCACAAAAATACGATATATATTATTTCAAAAAGGCTTACATGCAATAATTATATGTTTGATTTATTTCTTAAATTCGCGTAAGGCTACACAAAGTCTATCTATGATAGTTGTCCTTAATTTTGAACTGATTGATTCGTTATATTGGCCCGCTAGTCAACAGCACCAACTGTCAATTTATGAGTTACTTTAATCGAATATAGCGGGATTTGACCGTAACTCTTATAATGTATCTATAGCCCCATAGCGTGTACGAGTTCATGTTTTCGTCAATACGACGCGAACCATATATCCTAATTAGTCCAGCACGGGAATCACTAGGCCAGTGGTTCTCAAACTTTTTCATCCAGGAACCACTTCGGAGGGACAAAAGACCCTGCGGACCACGTACCGATTTCGATTTCCACCCCCGCTCCCAAAACAAAACAAAATTATCAGAATTAGTGGGGAAAATGGCGCTGCTTTTGATGAGACTTCTGTTTTGGACCAGCCCTCGGACCACCTGGAGGACTCTTTCGGATCATCAGTGGTCCGGCGACCAAACTTGAAGAACAACTTCACTAAACTACGCACGGTCCATACTTATTTATATATTAATTTCTATATCTCAGAGGATAATGAGGACAAATGTTGCACAAAAATCCAGCCTTCAGTTGGTTATGATGCGATGAAATTTTCTGACGTAACTTTGCATGTTTCTCGTTAAGGCTCGTTTGTTCGTTTGAAATTAAGCACAAAGCTACACAATGGGCTATCTGTGCTTTGCCCACCACGGGTATCGAAACCCGGATTCTAGCGTTGTAAGTCCGCAGATATACCGCTGTGCCACTGGGGGGCACCTCGTTAAGACAAATTAAAAAAAAATGTCAAAAGTAATAATTTTCAGGACAGAATAAAAATAACTAACTTCTAAGTTGTTTTTTTTAATAGACCTAAAAGTAACATCTATCACAAGAGATTTTATATTAGAATAGATACTAAGGTTAAGTATAACACAGGATGTTTGCCACAATAACGACATAAAGTTTATACGGGCATTGGATCTTCTAGGAAGAAGTAACTATAAAACGGAGCTCAACCTTAATAAGTACATAGGGTTTATCTTATCCCACATGAATAATTTATATATGATTAATGCAATGGTTAGCGCCCAGTTTTGAGCGGTGCCGCCAAAATAACATGTTTAGCAACCATATATTTGTTTCATGACAAAGTCCTATTTGACAAGATATGTCGCCACGGATAAACTTACTGATGGGGGGAAATATAGTGGAGTCATTTATTAGATGAACAAAAAACCTCTGGCATATAAATTTCAAAGTTAACTGTCCATAACCTAGTGAATAGCATCAACAAATGAGTACAATCATATAATAACGTAAACCAACCTAACTGATGTTACCTTTGCCAAAATATCAACATTAATTGTTCAGGACAAAATGAAATAAACACCCAGAAAGAGGCTGTTTACAAGATGTATATATATCTCAATGAACAGTGTACAAAAAATGCAGTCTTGGTCAAAATATTCGCCTTGTGTTCTGTATTGATGTTACTATCTACATACATGGAGTAGTTATTAAGTAAATGCCCGAATAGAAACAAAGAAGGTAGCATATTATCTGACCAACATGTACGAGTTGTTATTCTGGCCTGTATAAGTTGTATTGGGCATTTGTTCGCCAAAAAACACATACATACCTGTTTTATATAAAACTGTGTGCTTTTGGTATAATCTTTTTCGAAACAGATCAACGCTTTGTTCAGACAATTTCTCTGTACCTGATGTAGAGTCACGTTCAAAAGTTATAGGGCGTCAAATTGGTTGACTGTCCAGAAATGATATGAAACAAATTGACATTGCCAGAACAGTAGGGTACCCCAGTATACTGTAACCAGAATCCTAAAACATCGTCGGACTACAGGAAACGTTGTTCCAGAAAAGTCTACTGGTAGACACCGACAAACTATTGCCCGAGATGACCATGTTTTGATCAGGTTAACACCTTGATCGCAACACCTTACGATAGGAATGGAATGAACACATTCATTTCAGGATATCCAGAAAAATAATGAACAGAAGATTGAACAAACAAAGTTTTTTGCAACAAGAGCTATCTGCAAACCAATATTAACCAGAATTCACCGCTGTCACCATGTTACTTGGGCAAGACAACATGCCAACTTACAGTTAGGACACTGGCGACATTTCGTCTTTTCAAATTAGTCCTGTTTCCGGCTAGTTAAAGCTTATAGTAGGATTCGTGTTCGTCGTTTGTCTGGAGAATACGTGATGGAATACTTTCTTTCCCACAGGAGGTAGTGTAGTACATGTTTGGGCAGTTATTCATCATGGTGGAAAAATTGCTTTTCATATCCTCAAGGTAAACGTCAATGGCGCCTCCTACAGGCATCACATGGAGACGATATTTCTGCCATATGCTTGGGCAAGGTTTGGCAATAACTTTGTATTCAAGCATGACAATGCCATTTTCCACAGTGTGCATATTGTACAGGATTATCTCGACCAGCAGATCGTTACAAGATTGCCATGACCAGCAAAATATTCGGATTGTGATCCCATTGAGAACTGTTGGGCATAATTGAGCTGGAAAATTTCTGATCACGACCCTAAATCAGCTACTGTAGCTGAGTTGCAGCGCCTTCTAGTGACAAGTTGGGATGAAATCATGGTGGATTACATCATTATCCTCATCGAAAGCATGTCACGTCACCTTGCGGATGCTATTAGAGTACGAGGAGGACCAACCAAGTACTGAATGTTTAATATGAACTGATATAATGTTACAGAGACTATTTATAATAATTTGATGTTATATTCTGTCATTATACATGTTTTTGTAAGGTTTTGTTGTGACAGGTGCAATGCTGAATTACACATCTTTCTATAGTGTCTGATAAAATTGTTTGCTGTTCTAGTAAATCGTTCATGATGCCCATAGAACCTGTCTAGTTATATAAATTACATATGTAGATGTTTAATATAACATGCATTTCTCAGTTTGACAGTACTAAGTGTATTTGTATTTCATCTTAATAATAATGATCTTATTTGTTACAAAATATGCAAAATTTTGGCCAAGAATGTTTTTCAGAAAGATCTTCCCATTGTAAAAATGTTTAACTCACAAGTGCACAAGCACATTAACGAGAGAAAGACGAACTGCAGAATAATGTACGAAGAACACATTGCACGTGAGAGATGGAAGATTGTTGCAAAAAAGGACCAGACATGGATGTACTTAAATTACTGTTAAAAGAAGCGGGTGGTTTTCTATTAGTGACGAGATGATAAAAATATTTTAGTGTGGTATCAAAATCATAAATCTTTTCGTCAGATTTTATGGTTACTGTATGTTTCTCACATAATGCGAAATATAGACTCTATAAATTGCACGATAAAGTTAAATTCTAGTTTATACCTAAAGAAAGTACTAATACCAATAATGAATATGAATTTCCTGCACTGTATATGGCCAGGGTGCTAAGAAGGTATTGTTAGCGTTAAGTCACATATCCAAGTCAACAACAGCGTGTCTATGAACCATGGAAGATGTCACCACTGTTCATACCATTCACATTCTCTAACACACTTCTTGAGTTACCTGACAACATTCATGGATTTCTGGGCGTTTAATTCGCTCAATCGTTGTCTTGGAATCTAAAGTCCACATACGATAGAGAGTCTGTAGGAAGTTTATAAAGATGTAAGGTGTAATATTGACTTTGGTGTCCTTTGCAGAAACTTTATACATTGGAAATTGCGATGGTGGGCAATTGTGCATAAAACTGACCACTAGAATTTAATATACAGTCATAATAGATGTTTCCTGTCTTCTTTAGTTAGTAATGTGAACACTTAAAATTCGGTTGAAAGTTTTAGAATGGCTAAGTTCTTTTCGTCCTAGTTAACTTTCTTTCTGAGTCATTCTTCTATAGTATCAAATGATCTTTCTCGTGGGGAGACCGCTATAAAATAGAACATATTACGTAAAGATAGACAATCTACTGACGAGTACATTATCATGTACTTTTCTATTCGAACGGCTAAGATTAATGTAGGCAGTGCATGCACCCTGAGAGGGACGACATTATAGAATTTTGTATATAATGCTATGCTCTCTCTTTCTCGAGCTTCCTTTATTTCTTCTCAAGTAAATAAAATCTCAGTTCTATGTTTAACAAGTAAAATTAACTAGCCTCTTAACAAGTTCTTATTGTCCAGTTGTATGGTGAAAAATGGTGCATAATCAGTTAATAGCATGAAACTGGGCATGATGGAAGGTATGGTAGTATTAATCATTTTCCGTTATAAAGTCAGCTGAATTTCACCCAAGATGGCCGTCATTATATTTAAAAATAAGCAGGACTATGGTTCAAATTTGCTAATTTTGGTTCAAAAGCAAGGAACATGGCATGGTGGTCGGTAAATTAGAGCTTGATAGTTTTGGATATATTGTCAGTTGGATGTCGTCCTAAAGTGGTCAAACGATGGTCATCAAACCCAAGATGGCCGCTATAGGAAAGGCTCAAAAAACGCAGTCAAATATGTGTATAAAAAAGTGAATTTTAGATTAAAAACTTGAAGAAGCGTATTGCAAACAAACATTTTCAGAAGTAGAGCAACTTTAATTAGATATAAAATGGTCGCCACATCTAAAATGACTACCAAGAAAGTTTCTAAAAGTTTTTAAGGGCAATCAAGAATATATTCTAACAAGATATTGAAACTTAGTTATAACGTATTTAACTATGTACTTCAAATGAAATTTAGAACATGTAGATATGCTTTAAACTAATGCAGTTCCAATCAACTTAAAACATCATTGATATATCGATAAAATAAATGAAAATTGATGATTTATAACAGAAGAATCAAGCCAATACTATCAAAAGAAAATAATTTACTTACGCCTGTGGAGAAGTGTTTGTATTTTCTGTGGTTTTGTCTTTGGAGGTTAATAAACGAGCCAGCTTTGTAAAGCCAACACGTGTTAATGGAGTTCCAGATGATTCATATCTAAAAATAAAAATATATATAATTCCTGAGAAAGATCTAGCGTGAACGACAGATTGATTTCTTAATATATCGTAATTTCTTACAACGTTATACACGAATCTTATTTTTGAAATCTAAATAGTCAAATTCACGTCAATCTTTGCTTCAGAACCTTTAGTTCAAGACATACGTGGTCTTGTTTGATAACATAAGTAAATACGTCATGCAGTTGAGTATTTGCCAAAGCTATGTTTTAGATGAAAATATATTTTTACATTAACAACTAAAAGGATTTACGATTTATATAAATGAGACGAAAATCAATATTTAATATTTTGGTAATTATCAAATATTAACAAGTTTACCTATCTAACAATAAAAAGAGAAAAATATATATAATTAGTCTCGTACATCACCTTTCAATCGCCCACCAGAGGGCATTAACTATGCAAATAAACTCTACACTATTCTTCGTAACTGGCAAGAACTACCCTTCAATCGCCCAACAGAGGGCATTAACTATTCAAATAAACTCTACAGTATTCTTCGTTACTAGCAAGAACTACCCTTCAATCGCCCAACAGAGGGCATTAACTATTCAAATAAACTCTATACCATTCTTCGTAACTAGCAAGAACTACCCTTCAATCGCCCAACAGAGGGCATTAACTATTCAAATAAACTCTATACCATTCTTCGTAACTAGCAAGAACTACCCTTCAATCGCCCAACAGAGGGCATTAACAATTCCAATAAACTCTACACCATTCGTCTTAACTAGCAAGAACTACCCTTCTCTGTGCATTCCAGAACTAGGTTACAAAAAGTTTCTTTTGGTGAAAATTGTGCCGTGAGAATTAACAATACATATGACACTTGTGCTATAGGAACTAACAATACTTGTTTGCTAAAATCCGGGGTTCGATTTCCCACGGTGGACACAGCAGATAGCCCAATGTGGCTTTGCTCTAAAACAAACACAAACAACAATACTTGTGCTGTGAGAACTAACAATACGTATGACACTTATTGTATGGGAACTAACAATACGTATAGCACTTATTGTATGGGAACTAACAATACGTATGACACTTATTGTATGGAAACTAACAATACGTATAGCACTTATTGTATGGGAACTAACAATACGCATGACACTTATTGTATGGAAACTAACAATACGTATGACACTTATTGTATGGGAACTAACAATACGTATGACACTTACTGTATGGGAACTAACAATACTTGTGCTATGGGAACTTACTAGTAAACTTAGTTCTTTCTGCTTTCAATACGAACTCTATGTGACAAAAACTTATTAGTAAATTTAGATCTCTCTGATTTCAGCACAAACAGTGTATTTTAGAAACATACAAGTAAACTTAGTACTCTGTTTCCAAAAGTAAAACTGTGTCGTTTAAACTTGTTAATATACTTAGTTCTCTGCTTTGAACAGTGAGCTTGTGTCGTCGAAAGTTACTAGTAAACACATGCATAGTTCTCCTTTCTTTTAATACCACAACCGTGTCATTTAAACTTACTAGTAAGATTAGGTATCTCTGCTTTAAAGACCAACCCTGTTTATTAGAAGTTTATACAAGTAAATATATATCTTTGCTTTTAATACAAAAACCGTGAAGTATACGTTACTGGTAAACTTAACCCTCTCTGGTTTCAATTCCACAACTATGTTTCTATCTCATCAAGAAATATATCTGTAGTAAATCTTAAATTACTATTAAACTTACTTCTGCTTGCTTGCAGCACCGTAATGATGTCTTGGGGAAACAGGTGAAACACTTAAAGATCTGGAAGAAGATGAGTTCCTGTCGTCTTCTAAAACCAGCAAATTTAGGCCTGCATAATAAAGATAGAAAAGGACACAAGGTTGTCAAAATTTTATGATAGTATCAAACTTAATCCAGAGCTATTAAAGTGTTGATGAAGATACAAAACCAAAAAGGGCTTTTCTTCACATTTCTCAAACATGTACAAATATCCCTAATTTGTACTACGTTTTTTAGATTTCTGGAAAATAAAAGAGATATAAAAATTGTTACTTATCATTAAGATAATGTGGGCGTATAGTTCAATTCCGCCACGTACTGAATTAGTACCTCTGTGTTTGAAAAAAAAATATACAGAACAACACTGAAATATGCTTTTAAATAGAAATAGCGTATATCCACACTCCATGTAAATACTGAACACCATCTAACGTATCACAGCTTTACAGATTCATTCGTCTATCTTATATGTAGATTTTATCTCCTACGTTCCTAGTTGCAACAATAAAGTAGCTTCATGTAAGTTTAATATCTGCTTCGTTTGTGTGAGTTGAACAAAGCGGTAAATGTTGAAGCATTGAATTCCATCAGTCTTAAGACAATTTAAATTAATTTTGACGATGTTCATACTTGTAGTTACAGGTTACAAGTTGTTAAACGTTAAGTGTTTTTTTATTAGTTCGCCGTCAGTAAATCGTAATCAGTACCCAATGACAAAATAAACAGGAACAAAAATACTTTTCTAGTAACCGCCTATCTTATGGTTTTGTTCTTACGAGACCTACATCTTAAGTTTCCTAATTGGCGAAGTTAATTTCGTGTGGTTACAACTGTCTGACATTTTTGATCTTTATATATAACTACAATCAAGATCTCGAACACTCTGCGCTCTAGTTTCCTTTCTAATGAAACTCACTTCGTGTCGATTGATATATGACTTGATTAAATTCCACACAGTCGGAAGACTAGCAAATCAAGCTTCCTATTTATTGGAGTTCAATTCATGACATGTGGTACAAAGATCGTACTTTGTAAGTTTTGTTTAAGACAAAAGCGCTACATAACAAGACATTTAATGCCTTACATTGAGTTACCGATAGAGTGAAATTGTTTACGTTGTATAATACAGTGGTCTATTGTGCACGACAGTTACCAAATAATTAATTCTTCCTTAAATTAAAATCTATCTTTGGGGAGTTTGTTGTTAAGTTCAAAGCTACACAGTGCTCTATCCACTGTGGGTATCAAAACCCAGTTATTAGCGTTATATGCCCTCATACATGCCACTGAACCACAGGGGAGAACATTTTTGATGAGATTAATTTCATGTGATACAATAGCGTGTAAGCTTTTTAGAAAATAATTTCAAAGCAAAAAACTTGAGTTTTTAAGTAATCTCAAACTCAGATTTGTTTTGTTTTGGTTGTTGTTCTTTTGCAAGAGCCATCCGTGGTTTTCTAAAATTCGGAGTTCGGTCCTTGTGGTGGGCATAGCGCAAATAACCACTTACACAGCTGATGAAATTTATTTTGTGTGATACAGTTGGACTGATACATAGAGCCTGGACATAATAAAAAGCACATAACCTGTGTCTTGTTGTAAGTATCGCAATCCTTTCCGAGTGGCTATAAAACACCTGAAGCCAAAAGATACATTTCAAAGGAGAGACTCTTCAATGGTTTCTTAGAAAGAGAACTATCTTGCACAGTACAGCGTTTCAGGCTACTGAAGCTCCGGAACTACATTCCACGCCAATCCAAATAAATGCTTTCGTTCGCAAAGTGAAAGCTATGGTTAAAAAAGATAACCATCCGACCTAAAAAACATTGTGATGAGGCTAAGCATATTTCCTGGTGTCTTTAATAATATAATAAATAAAGATTTGAAGGCTCACATGGAAACATTCACAAGCTTTCAGCCACACGGATGTTGTCGTGAGAAAAACTGAAACACTTCGAACCGATTCACTTATGAACCCATACAGTCTCAGAGTGCACTTTCAATAGATCATTGTACCTTTGTATGCTGAAACGTGGTCTTAGAAAGAAGTATACCTAAACGTACAGTGAGAGGTATGTGGAAAGTTTTCAAGACAGGAACTTAATAGAATACAAATTGTGGTGTCAGTCAGTATTCTGTAATCGTGACCACCAGAGTCAGCAAATTCACTCTGGAGGAAATAATTTCAAGGGCAGCATGGAATCTGGAACCCATATCTGTTGTATCCCAGCCGAACTAGCGAGCTCTGATATTGGGCGAAAAGTCTTGTCGGCAGAGGATATGACAGATGTAACGTGATTCGCGTATTATAACATATTCGTTGATGTGGTTGCTTGACCCGCTCTGGGAACAAGACTAGCTTGCTGGTTCTCCTGAGTGACAGTAAAGTTAATTCATATAAAATAATAATAGGTAAATAATTAGTGCTGAAAATGAAATAGATAATATTATGTTATTAATCCTTGCTCTAAACATCTGATTTGTAAATGACTTAAATAAAGTTGATAATAAGTACAACCCAATTACTTGGCCTAGTTCACACCATAACAGTCGCTGTTCATAAAAATTGATGACATAACACCTAGTCCAATACTATGTCAGTTGTATCAATACTTAACACATTTCTGTATAGAAGCATAATGGTTAGAAATAAATGACCCAACACAACGATAATAATATCTTTATATATCTCTCATTTCGGGTCGCAATGAGAAAAAATTAAGAAAAATGTGAATGAAAATACACGCAGCTAATCTGTTTTTATAAGTATTAGTAGTGTATCAGCAGAATTGTTAGAATGCAAATACTGAAAGCTGCGATTTTGTTCAGAGTTCCTTTGAAGCACGTTCTTAATTAGATTTAATATAGGGTTTCCATATTTCGAAATCATTCACTCTAAAAATCTGTGTTTATTATTGTGTATAATTTCGTGAGTAAATTATCAACGTATCATATATATACACACAAGACTAAACGAAAACATGTAACATTTTAATAGAGCTACAAACAGTATGATGAAAGAAAAGGTTATTCAAATAATTCAGTATGGCTTACTGTGGGTAACCGTGTAGTCAAGGGTTAAACCTCTGTTAAACGTAGCTCTACGACTTCTTGATAGATTTTCACACATCAACATTTTGTTTACTTCTCGATGTACAATATCTTCAGATTGCGATCTTTCTAAATAAGGTTTTCGCCATAAACTCAGACGATATCCAACTTCTTGTAACGGTTTCTTCATCGGAATATTATTTACTAAGGCTGACTGTGCACGAGGCAATGGATGCATTTCATACTTTCATCTAAGGAGAGTTCACCAATGTCGTTAGGTTCATGATAGGCTTGATAAACTGATCTGTTAAATACTTGTTTCGTATATATTTATATGCTAACCGCGCAACAGTACGTTTGATAAAGACGTCATTTCTGACGAGGGTCCCGGCGCGTTTCCATGGGGATGAAAGGAATCCGCAAACATCAGATACACTACAATAGACTCGTGCACTCAAATTTTAGAAAAAAAGGTGTGATTCCAAATCAAGGGATTAAGCTGACGGTATATCAGCCCCAGGAATTTCTTAGCAAACTTAAGAGTGAGCAAGCACTTTCTGCTCGTGTAATCCTAAGATTGAATGTTGATAAATTTGTGTGTGTGTAAAAAGCTCATTTATTGTATATTCACAAGAATAAAACAACTTTTAAAGATAACCACAGTCTTTACACAGTATTTGATTTGGTTTATAAAATACAAAGTCACAAAAGAAAGCATGTCTCAAAGTTCTCTTTAGATTCAACAAGTAGAATTAGAGACGATTGTTTAACACTTAAAAGGGATTTATTTCAGCCCGCAATGTTTCAGAGTTATTCAACAAATAAAATATATAAGGTAAACGACTAGACTTGTTTTACGAACAAGAATAATGAACATACGAGCAGAAATCAAGTTGTAACATGCTCTTATCGATCCACCTCTTACATGTTTGAAGTATATTGTATTTGATGTAACTCTATCTGACTCACAGCTATTAAATGATACAGAACTGATCCACGCACATTCGCTCATATAGGTTAAAGATTTGACCCCCGTCACATTGAAGTGCTGAGTCATTGCTATTTACTGATACAAACTGCATCAAACTAGTCAATGATATACGTTGAGGTATTGAGTCGCCGCTGTGAAATTATAATGTTAAAATGCCGAATCACGCTTCATTAGCTTGGACAAAGAAAACGAACACATTTGTGGACCAACTAAAATTATTACATGAAGCTAATGGCTATATTAATAGACACCGCTGTGTGTAGTGAACATCCAAGAATTCTTTTCTGATTAAAACAAAAGTCGAACTTACCAATTGTGTGTATTTAGTATGATGTTACAGTCATGTTGTTTATGAACGAGTCACATGGAAATGTCCCTAAAACAAGCTTTTGGACTACCCTGTACCCTTAACTTCGAAATATCGAAAAATCCCTCCGGAGCATTAAATAATTAGTTACATGCATATTTGCGAATACGTATCAATCTTTAAAATTTGTTTTTTGAACAATGTGATGGCTGACCTATTTACACGTGAAAATATAGTGCATTGCTTCAAGATATATATAGTTCTGAATATGGAAGCACTACGTTTAGGAAAATTCAGTAGTGCCGGCGGTCTTGTCTTATAAGAAACGCTGGACTTATTGAAAGTTTAACTACTGGTTTAGATATTTTTATCAGAAAATGTAGTCTACGCAGAAAGTCGCATTAAAGAAAGCAAGTTCTAAAATGTGCGAATGTGTTTCGTCTCAGAAAAATTTAATCCGCTGGTTTTACCATGTGGTCGAATTGAAAAAGCCCTGCACTGGCAAATCAAGGTGCCTTCAAGAAAGCTTAAACTCATAAGCTAAACCGAGTGAATCTTCCGATATTCTATATATATATATATTGTTTCATATCCTAGTGCTTAACAGTTGTATATAGGTAACTTAAAGACAACTTACCTACTTAATTCTTGAGAAACCTACTTAAAGAAGATAATCGTTACTGTTTTCGAGCTAGTTTAATAAAAGCCCTAGTTTGTCTACGGCTTGTGAAAATACGGTTTCAGAAATTAGGTCTATGCATTTCCCAATTTTTATCGACATTGTTTTTATTTTTTATTACATGATTTCAGAGGAGTCGACCTATCGCTTTCCACTGAATGCCATTAATTGTTAGCTTACAACCAACATGTTCTGAACAACTCTGACTGATTTAATGAAGTGAAAACATTTTCAAAGTTATACTCGTTTTATATTTTCAGGGAAACAGTTTATAATGATTTTCATCTTACTATGTTACACGTTTCTTTTAAACTGTTTTCACTGCTAAGAGTCAACTAGTCTTAAACAAGGAAACCAGAAAGATTTAATCTTGAACCACATTGTTTTTAGCCTTAATCAGTGGTTTTAAACCTTTTTTATCAGCTGAAGACTCGTTTGGAACATCAACGATCAGTCATGATCCAGTAAATAGCCTTAATGCAAAAAAAAAACAACAAAAAAAAAACAAAACAAAAAAGAAATGACTTACTAATTAAATAAATAAACTATATTTATTTTTAAAGTTTGTACGTGATCGTTTTACACATTCTGATGAACCAATTCTGGTTCGCGACCCAACAATCTATATTATAATTTAAGTTTAGAATATTTTAGTTATGACAAGGCAAAGTCACTGCTTTAAAATAATGAAAGTCACTCCCCCGAGTTCACATTATGTAAGCTAGACATCTAATGATCCGTTATGTGATCCGAAATACAAGTCCTTTGTCATCCAGCCTTCCTTCGTAAAATAAAATTTGGTAGAGGTTGCTTTACATAATTACAGATCATAAAAAGTTCACTTGTCTATGGAACAAGATAAGCTTGGAAACAATGTTGCGTGTTTGAAAGCATCTTTAGCCCTTGGAATCACATGTATCTCCCCAAAACATGTCATACAAACAAGCTAGGACTGGAGTCTATTGAACATGCAAGCCTCTCTAGCCTGTTGAATAATTCTTCTTCTTCAAGAGATGTGTTGGCCAGTTTAACCCTATGGCCCCACTTATTGTATTTTGATCTTTGAGGCTAAAGTAAGAGCCAATTGCATCAGAATATGGTAATGCGAAGATTCATATAATGCTTGGTATCAATGACAAAATTTTGCCTTCATAAATTTCCAACTCCACAACCATCATCACATTTCTCTATGAAGCTGGGATTGAATCTGGTTCCAAATTTTCTCAAAATGAGAATATTCTTCTTATCTGACTGTAGGGTGAAGCGTGACACATCCCTGAAAATAACAATGAAATATACATATATGTGCCAGTGAATGTGTTAGTTGTATAATTGTAAGCGATTTGTTTCTGTCTTGTTGGGAGAGGAATTTAACTTATTGGGTGTCTGGCAAACAGGCTTGTTTTGTGAATTTTGTTCCTAACAGCGTGTGAACTGACATGGCGTACAGTTGCGGCTGTGAATATATGATTCAGTCTCGAATCAGGTACTCTACGATTGTGAGAAGGCATATTCGACAGATAGAAATCGTCTGCTTGTGTTGTGGATAGTGGTCTGCTCTGTCCATACATCCTAGAAACCGTGTGATTTGTTTGGAGCAGATTCCAAGTTTTACGAAATTTAGCCAACTTATAAGTTGCTGTTATTATCAATTTCCATGTGTTTCATGGCTTTCCACATGAGTGAAGTACCCAAATGTTTTCTTTAGAGTCTAG
Source organism: Limulus polyphemus (assembly GCF_000517525.1). NCBI lineage: Eukaryota > Metazoa > Arthropoda > Merostomata > Xiphosura > Limulidae > Limulus > Limulus polyphemus. The sequence continues at coordinate 110,565 of NW_013665900.1, forward strand.
CCATAGTCCATGAATAACACAGGCCTGCGAATTTAAACTTCATAATAACGGATTTTCTACGCAGATTTCAAAAATAATATTGATTTTTTTTCTATCACGTAAGTCTTTTACAAATCGGGAAGAAAAAACTCTTACTTACATCAAATCATTATTTCGTTTACCACAATAAACACGTTTTATTATCATGTTTGTTAACAAAAATACTAAGAAATTGAAGAAAAGGGAAGAACATTGATGTTAAACAAATATGCATCCTCATTGATCTTGATATTTTTTGTGAAATCTACGACTTTTAGTCTCAAAACTACATGTTGTGGTCTTTCTTTTATGTATTGCGTTAACCACTTCATGATTTCTGCAATGGATTCTAGTTTCTTTTCTTTATTTTAAAGGATGTTCCTTTACTCTGGATTAGGATTTTTAAAATTTTGAAAGTCATACCTTAATAAATATATCTATCATCTTGAAAATAATCTTTGAGTAAAAAAAAAAAAAACAGAACGAGAAGCACGCGCAAAAACAACAACAAAAAACCCCAAAAAACAACCAGCAGTTCTGTTTCACTAGGGTAAATGTCATTTGTAGAACCATCAAAGAAAATATGTGTGTCGTATAAATACATCAAACAATATTTCTACTTTGCGAATGTTTACAAATGTGATCAATGTAAGCCAATCGAAATACTGACATTGCTTAAGGAACAACTGATTTCTTATATAACTGTACTACGAATCGAGGTCACGGTAGTTTTCACTGTTTTACTAAAAAAAAAGCTGCAAATAACACGTTGTTTTTTTTCTACATCATTTGTTGTACGTTCTTGAAAATCCAAAGTTAGTCGGAATAAAACATATAGTTTCTGATGTTTAAAAGAAATGGAGCAAATATGTCAAACAGAATGAATTGTTTCACATTTGCTATTTTTAATCATAAAAGCTCAAACTTAATTCGTTCAGCTTGCTAGAACTATCTCTCTTTTTATATAAAAAAAAGTATTTCTTCAATGTCCATAACACAGAGCCCTCTCGGTATAAAGAATAATTAACGACCATTTTTTAATTATTTTTAATTAACATCTACGTGGTCACAGTGTGCTGTTCTGACTGATTTTTTTTTAAATAAACGCCTGATTTTACAGATATTAATTTTGTATTAATCGCTCGGTAGGATTGTTAATTGAAAGTCAGTGTGTGTTTTCTGATTAAACTAGTTGAGCGTTTAAAAAATGTTTGTTTGTAGAAATAAGACTAGACAACTAAATTCATAAATTCCATGCAAAAACAACTGGGAAATTCATAGAAAACAAAACAATAAGTTAAATAGAATATAAAACAGCGATGATAGCTAAAAAATCGAAGAAATGACAAAAAAGTATATCTTTTTAACTTACCAAAGTGTTCTTTGTCGTTTTTGGAATAAGTTCGACAAGCGAAGGTATTAGGAACTGCTACAATTCGTTTAAAAAATTTCATTTTCGGCCAAGGTGGTGATTTTAATCTTTAAATATTACACTTCCTCTAGTGGCTTCAAACGTTTAAAACATCTATGCCACGGGAAGAAGTGTTTCCCTCTTTAGGAGCTTAAACAATTGAAATGATTATTTTTCAACCAACGTGGCTAGCAGAGTGACTGAGAGCACCTCATGACAACCACGAGCCCGTACAGCCAATCAGAATCATAAATCGCGCAGCTTCTGATAGATTTGATCAATACCAGAAGATTAAGTAGAGAGAATTAGGAGAACATCACGCGTCTCAGCATGTGATCGCTGTTGTTGGACGCTCAAGTATTTTAATAAATGTTAAACAGGCACCACTTACTACATTAAAGGCTCCTGAGACCCGAGAAATTATGTTTAAAGAGGACTTTTTGTGCTATATTTATTTTAAAATAATAATCATGGAGAATAACCTAAAACCTGCTTGTTCAATGAAGCCCCCCAGTGGCACAGCGGTATGTCTGCGGATTTACAACGCTAGAATCCGGGTTTCGATACCCGTGGTGGGCAGAGCACAGATAGCCCTTGTGTAGCTTTGTGCATAATTAAAAACAAACAAAACAAACTTGTTCAATGAAATGTTCTATGTTTGAATGAGCTATTTCTGTGGGTGTTAATTCAAATAACTCAAGTCTATTGCCATTTTTAAGGAAACAAATAACAGTAGCACCTTATAAATTGCAAAAACTGCAAGTAAAAATTCCAAACTTTTTTGTAAAATTCATCAAGTCTATAACAAACGACCAGAAAAGTTATTACAGGTGTTTAATCTAATATAACTGTTATATTATGTTTACACTGCACAAAACAGTTAAAGGAAAAACTGGAAAACACATATCAAGCATCTGATGATCTGTCGTTATGATCTGAAATGCAAATACTTGGTTATCCAATATATACTATGCCCACTTATAATGATCTCCGCAATATTGTTCCTTTTAAAACAAATCACAAAGTTTGAAAGTATTTAAACTGTTCAGGAATTATGATTAGTCCTTCAGAAGATGTTTGATGTTTCGCTCCTTTGGCGAACATCAGCAGGTTATTTTACGAATTAGCTACAAGTGTTTTAAGGTGTCGTTAGTATAATATGGAACTGTATCCAAACCAATCGTACATTTGCTCGGGCACCTTAACACAACAGAAAATAATTTAAAACACAAGTAAATGACACTATTTGTCGATTCTGACTCGCCATAATTCTAGGATTATCTGCTCTGAGACTAAATCATATGTTCACAGCTGCAACTGGATACTGTGTTATTATACAGACGGCTAGAAACAGAGAACGTAAAACAGGTGAGTATGGAAGATTTTCAGTAAAGCGCATTCTACTTAAAGAAAGACTTTAAACAACTAATTTGTAATAGTGACAATAACATGACTGTACGCCAAAGATCTTGGAGCAATATGACTTGTACAGAGGAGTCGTCCTTCACCTTATAACCATGTTACATGAGTAAACTCAAGTGGAGAGAATCTGGAACCAAGTCCAGTATTATTTTCCAATAAAAACGTGACAACTACAGAAGTAATGAAAGTATAGTGTGGGAAGGAACGAGTATTGGCAGATGTAACTACATCCTTCTATGTGATACTATTAATGGCATACGTTACAGGACCACATTCTACGCCATTTTACACTTTTATATGTTAGTACAATTTGCTCTGACTTCAGTCTAATGGGCTCCACCCACAACCCACATCACGCTAAATTAGTTTACATGTTCCTTGAAAAAGAGGGGATTGACCGAGTGGAGTGGCAAACACGTCCACTGGACTCCAATCCCATCATGTATGCGATGTTTTTTGGAGATGCCTCGCATCCCGTCAAGTCACTAAATTTACTAAATATGTCCTAGAAACAGTTCTTGCAGAGAGTATCGAAGATACCTTACGATTTTCTATATGCTCATTTTCAGAATGCAGCATCAATTCCAGACTGCCATTGTTCGAGTTGACCATGCTCTATATTGGAAAAAAAATAATAACGTAAAACGTCATGAAAGGCAAAGACCTAAAGCCAATTATACCGAATGCCAAACTGTTTATTTGACTTATAATAATTCATAATTCACCAAGTGACGCGAGTACGATGTTTGATATTCTTTACAACAGTAGTTTTGCCTTGTCATGGCTTAAGTATTATAAATTCCATTGATCTTCGGTTGTTTTTGTAATGTATATGATGATTAAATTTTCATTGCTATTCCTTCAGTTTCTTATATTTAGTACTTCTCTGATAGGTACATTAATTGCGTAAGGATTAGCTACTTATCATTTATTCAGTCTCTTCTTATGAAATTTGAAATAGTAGCGGTTGTAATATGTTCTCTTTCTTTTAGGTGATAACCTAATCATAACTGTTGTGTGACATTTTAAAAATGAATACATTTATATCTGTTGTAATTTCAATAAGAGTAAAAGGGAACTGCTATAGGTAATTTATAGTTATGGCAATGTAAGATAACGCATGAAGAACAGAGACGCTACGCAATAATTTGGTTGAATGCTTTTTGCCCGTATTGAAAACAGTCTCCCGGTGAAACAGTGGTAACTTTACAGTAGGTAGTGCAATGTGGCTTTGCTCTAAAACAAACAATCAAGCAAACAAGTTTTATTAGACTGTAGTTACCAAGTCTCGGAATAAAAATAATCCTAGTGCAGAAGAAGAAAAAAAATACAACTTACAGTATCTGAAAACTTACAAAAACGAGTGACTGTATCGTGAAAAAGATGTTAAATGGTGACTAGGGTAAAAGTTAGAAGAAAATACTGGTGGTTTTTATGTAATAATGACATGACCGATATTCTTTAATATAAATATACCAGCCCGTTGAGACAATTCAACGGTCATTTTCCTAAAATAGTGATGAATAAATTAAAAATGTGCTGTCAACCCAATCCCTTGGATCATAGTGTATATACAATATCAATGCCCATTGAGCCGTCTACAACCATATTATTTCATTACATGTGTTATTCCAATAAAGAAAATTGTATTGCATTTGTTTTTAAGCAAATGAAACTGAGCACAAAGCATTTTTCGCAAAAATGTTTGGGTTTAAATGCAATGGATGCATCCAGCATAATAGAGCACTCACGTTCGCTAAATAGCTGCGGGGATTTTTTTTCCGCTGGGTGCCACTCTTCCTTGATATTTTACTGAGCGCAAGAAAAGACCGCTACAGAAGTTAGCACTTTTTGACAGTTGTCATTTCTAGAAGAAGTGTCAAAGGGGAGATATTCAATTGAAATCCATTTATTCGATAATACCGACATGAAATTATATATACATAAACTGAATAACAACAAATATATAATCAAGCACGTTCCTCTCTTTTTGCGTTCATGTACCTATCTTCAAAATATTTCTTTCAGTCAGTCAACGAAGGGAGTCCTGCTTTTTCTTCTCCTAAAATCCCCTCACAGAAAGAAACATTTTTGTTCTCAATAAGTTTTTTTTTTCAGACTGACGGTTGAGCACATACGAAAACTGACGAATCGAAAGTTTAGTAATTGCAAAAAACAAAAAAAAAACAACAACAAAAAGAATAATTTTCTTGTAATGTACTCTTGAAAATAAGCATTTTCAATATATAATTAGTTTGTACGGTTAACCGTTCAGACAGAGAGACATCTGGCTATTATATATATATAGATGTTTCACCAATTGTCTTAAATTTGTGTAAGAATTTATAAAGGTGAAAACTGAGTAACTGTTAATAGTTTCAAACACTTTTATGCAAATTCATTCTGTTATTCGACAAGTCTATATACGAGTTCTGTTAAATTATGTTGAATAGAAGTATCCCATTTAGCAGTTTCAAAATGTTTTGTTTTGCAAAAACTAGAACTGAGACCCCTTTGAAGTCAAAGAGCTTAACACAGCAATATATTTTAAATTTGCGAATAGTTTCTTAGGCGGTAAAGATTGTAAATGTTCAATTTACAAAATGAAATCATTTGGCAATTGATTTATAAAGCCGTTAGTAAAATATTTTCATTTTTTGTTTTGTGTTGATATATATATCATTGATTTAACCCACGTGGAAATTTTTCTTATATAAAGAGATTCATATGCGAAAACGTCATTAAAATGGTATTACGTTTTCAGAAAAAACAACAACAAAAAAACAGCAACATATAGTAATGCGATTAATTAAGGATTCAAACGTGCAATAGTAACCCACACCCAATATTTGCATCACATTGATTTCATAGCGACGTCTAGAAAACTTAGAAGTTGTTAGGTTTGGGGAGAAGACGTTGAAAATTTAAGTATGCGCAAAAATCCTTTATAGCGGCAATTATTTTCAGTCAAATATTAAAAAGAACACTGAAAACATCTGAAATAACAAACTTAATCATGGTGTAAATATAAACTTTGATAGAATATAAAAAAGTGTAGAATTACACTTATCTTTTTTCTCCCAACATAAAATAACGTCACAACAATAAACGCTGTAACAATAATTACGTGTGACGTTAAACGTTTTTGAACTTTCATTGGGTAGTTGTTACCACTGATGTAAATATAAGTGTTTATGGAACCTTTATTGAATATTTGTGTCGTGAAATACTAATCGATAAATGGTTTTACATGTAACTATCAATAATGGAATTAAGTTCATTATCCTCAGTGGCTCCGTACGGTACATAAGTATTAGGTAACAAGTGTAATGCAAAATAAAAAGGTTAAACTTTGACTCGAATAACAAACGATTGAAAGAGATTCGCGAATCCTTTAACACTGGAAACAGTGAACACTAACCACATGATTACAGATGTGACGCACAAAACTGACAAACATAATTAGGAGATATGTTATCAAGTAGAATACAGTTTGATCCTATAACGTTTATTGTAACCTTAACATTTTGAGAAAAATGGACGCCTCGTATTATACAGTCTAGAAAACTTGTAATTTAGTACATTAGTAAATGTTATCATATCACTGTTCGAATATTTTTTTAGAAATTAAAGGTAAAAGTTTTAGTAAAATAGGTATTAATTTATATAGATTCAGTTTGAGCCTGAATATTACGAAAATAATGAAAATTTTGAGTTTTAATAGCAACTGCCGTTCTTCTCGTGCATACACAACAGGCAAAGAAACTGGTGAAAGACAAACATTAATATGCGAAAAGTGATAAAAACGTTTGTAAAGTGCATGACACGTTTAATTACTCTTTTTCTCTTTTGTTACCGTTTTTTAACCCTTTTGTCATAGCTGATTTATGTCTTTAGAGACTTCATGAGGTGGTTTCATAAGTGATCTAGCCTGGCATGGCCAGGTGGTTAGGGGTGCTCGATTCGCAATGTAGGGGTCACAGGTTCGAATCCCCGTCCCACCAAACATGTTCGACCTTTCAGCTGTGGGGGCGTTATAATGTGATGGGCAATCCCACTATTCGTTGGTGAAAGAGTAGCCCAAGAGTTGGTGGTGCAGATAGCTTTTGTGTAGCTTTGCGCGAAATTCAAAAACAAACAAGCAAACATAAAGGATCTGTACCCTAAGAGTAAATATTTTGATTTTTACTTTGTAAAAATTGGTCTGTTTACTCTCGGTTTGAAATGATTACTTTTGTATGTTAATAGTTGGAAGTCTACTAAATATTCATGGTAGAAGAAAGAAGCTATTAGAATTGCTTTTTAAAAGAGATTAGACTTTATGATGTTGTGCAAGTTCTGGAAATAATACTTAACATTTTGAAAAACCAATAAGACAGTATTATAGATCGGATTTAAAATAACTAATGTTTTATTATTTTAGTTCACTTTTGTGTGTTTTCATAAATTAGTCAATACATTGGAGCAGTCTATGGTTAAAAGGTTGAGATTTTTCAAATGATGTTTTTAAGGTAATTAATAGTCACACTGCACATGGATGGCGGGATGGCATGTATATGCGTTACTCGTTGGCAGTAGCAATGGGGAAAATTCAAATGATTATATAATTAGTTAAAATGTTGTTGTTTATTGATTTTGCCCAAAGCTACTTGAGGGCTTTTTTAATGCGGTAGCCGTCCCTATGTAACTTTAAAGCGACAGAAAGGCAGGCAACTTATCAAAAGTACACATCGCCAACTCGTAGACTACTCTAATCGAATAATGGGATTTTACCATCACTCTTATAACGCACCCATTGCCCCAAAGTCCGGAGCGAACCACGGACCCTCGAATTCGCAGTCCGGCACGCTAGCCACGAGCACGCTCGGTCCAAAACATTTGTTGTTAAGAGCAAACTAGCTACACAACGGACCATCTGTGCTGTGACCACGGATATTGAATTTTAAAGTTAAAAATCCTCAGGTTGAGCCACTGTAGGGGAGATTCTCGTAAAAATGAGAAAATTAATAAAGGAATGTTTTAGAATCTCCTTAGGGCATACCAAATCACCCCTGAAAGTTTCATAGTGATCAGAGGTTGGAAATTTGGAAAAAGGTCCTTACTGACAAACAGACGCAAGCCGCTTGTTTGTTTGTATTTAATTGCTTTCATACATTCGTGCAAAGGTACTCAAGGGATATATGCACTATCCGTTTCTAATTTTGAACTGATAGACTAGAGAGAAGTCAACTAGTCAAAAACACCCACTATCAACGCCTTAGACAGCTCTTGTCTGATCGAATAGTGGGATATGATCGTCGTTCTCGAAGCCTGAAAGTGAGGAACATTATTTTTACTTTTTACTTTAACAGGACCGGATGAGGAACTCGCAGATCCTCAATCTGGTACGCTAACTCTATATGAAGGAATGGTGTGTTTATAGTATGGGGCTAACATAGACGCACAGGGCTGATATACAAACTTCATGTGCTAAATATGAATAATAAGGTACTTTACTATTTATCGCATAAAAACGAGTATTGAAATGAAACACTGTTACCACGATTGTTATTGCTTTAATAGTTTCTAACTCGTGAGTTAAGTTAAACGTGGTCGTTTCAAATGCAAACGTACACATATTGCGTACGTATACATAGCATGCATACAAACACAAACATATATAATATAATTTTAAAATTATGGAATGGACACATTTAATCAAAAGTAATGAAAATACAATATGTGTGAATCTTATGCCTATTGTTTCTGTTTAAAGTTATTTGTTGAATTTACAAGAATTATCAAAAAGTTCAAAAATATAACTAAAACAGCATTGAAATTAGTAATACACATTTTCCAGTTTGCTTTCTTGCGGTTTTTGTTTTGAATATTAAATCAAATATCATCGTTTTAAAAATACTACACGAGGCATAATCATTAAAATATCTAGATTGTTAGTAATTTTAGCCTCCCAGTGGCACAGCGGCATGTCTGCGGACTTGCAACGCTAGGAATCAGGTTTCGATACCAGTGAAGAGCAGAGCACAGATAGCCCATTGTGTAGCTTTGTGCTGAACTTCAAACATATAAACAGTAGTTTAATATTATTACTACATCGTTATTAGCCCCCTAGTGGCACAGCGGTATGTCTTCGGACTTACAACGCTAGATACTGGATTTCGATACCCGTGGTGGGCAGAGCACAGATAGCCCATTGTGTAGCTTTGTGCTTAATTACAAACAGATGTCGTTATTATAATTATTGTTTTTTTTTTTGGATTTTGCGACAAATGTTTGATAAATAAATATGTTTAGATAATAATTTGGTGTGGTTAAGCTCATCCTGTGTTATTTAGTTGATACATCACGATTGCATTGCATGGTATCTCATAGAAAAGTTATAATCAACGAAATTATTGCCTCTTATACAACTGTTATTATTTGAATTTTTATCTTATATTATTTTGGAAGAGCTGCTAATATATTTTATACTGGTGTCTTACAAAGGATATTGTTTATATGAAAATCCTTAATTAAAGTTATTGAACTTTTCGACACAGCCTCGAAAAAAAATGTTGTAGTCGAACGTTTTTGAAGTTTTGAGAAAATAATTCTTTTTTACAGAGTTTATGGCTGTATATATCAACGACGACTACTTTCAATGTTTTACAAATGCAGTCATAGTTACCCGATATTGTAAAGATTTGTTACGTTTTGTACTTTTTTAGTAAGTTTAAAAAAACTAATATCAGTATGTTGGTATCATCATAATGAAGCCCACTGGTGTTCTAATGCTACGGAATTGTAATTCGATCGTTATGAACATAGATATTTTATTAATGCTTCAATTCAGTTAATTTCAGTTTTTATTTTCAGATATATTAATCACTGTATAGTTGCTGACTTTAATACCTCGTTATCATCAATACTTAATCAACTTGTATTGATGTACAATAAACTAGTACTGGTGATAAACGTAACTTAGCGCATTGACTAGAAATATAACACTGGACTTACAAAGCTAAGCTGCAAGTGGTCCAGGATTTCTATAATCTCTTAAGCCTAAATATCTTGGTGAATATGTAGTAAAATGCCAAGGCTGAAGGTGCAAGATGCTTAGTGTCTGTATTAACATATAAAAAGTTCTAACAAATTTCAGGAGTGAAAAACAATAACATTATTTGACGATGATTGGCTCAACGTAAAATGTAATATTTAGTTAAACAGAGTAGCTACTTCTTAAAATTCTATTTAGTAATTTTAGATTCAGGTTTTATTTTGCTGTCCCATTTTTTGTTATATGCTAAATATAATTTTAACATTTATTATTTTTTAAGTTTATGGTTGCTTCACTCGCTTATATCTTCAAATCGTTTCCACGTGTTCTTATAATTATATCTTTTTAGCAGAAATGTTCATTCTTACATATAAAATCTTGCAGTCAGTTCAGAATGACGTAATTCACACACGACAGATCGGATTGAGTTGGTTATAAGATCTTGCAATAAGTTCAGAATGACGTAATCCACACATAATGGATCGGATTGAGTTGGTTATAAGATCCTCCAATCAGCTCAAAGTGACGTAATTTACACACGACAGATCGGATGGAATTGGTTATAAGATCTTGCAATCAGTTTAGAATGACATAATTCACACATGAACTTGTAAACTACATTGTACGTTCTCATCCCTTATTAATATTCGTATATAAGATTTAGTGGTATGGTTGAGTGAATGTTGTTAATCAGAGCTCAAACAACTTTCCCACTCAATTATAATAAAATACATGATGTTACCTCATATCAACCATAATAATCATGATCTTTACTTTCTAAATATGAATCTCATTATTTCAATACTAGATCCTAACCAACCAGCTACAATCGTTGCGCTGTTTAAGGTCACTAAAATGTCTATTTTTAATACAGCACCTCTATCTGTGTTTAAACTTTTGTTTTCTATCATGGAAAATGAACAAACATTACTGATAGATTTATGAAAATGTTTATCATCAAACTCTGTGATCACAAAAATATCAAAACACTGTACAACTTTTCCAGTGTCGTTTGACAGATCATAGTTTACCACTACAGTATTAAAGGGGTTGAACTACCAATCATTTATCCATGATTACAAATCACTCGTCAACTTGAGTAGGGCTGCAAATCACCCATCCATGCAGTAGGACTACAAATCACTCATCCACGGTGTAGAACAATAAACTCATCCCTTTGGGTAGGACTACAAATCACTCATCCACGGTGTAGAACAATAAACTCATCCCTTTGAGTAGGACTACAAATCACTCATCCACGGTGTAGAACAATAAACTCATCCCTTTGAGTAGGACTGCAAATCACTCATCCACGGTGTAGAACAATAAACTCATCCCTTTGAGTAGGACTACAAATCACTCATCCACGGTGTAGAACAATAAACTCATCCTTTTGGGTAGGACTGCAAATCACTCAACCATGTGGTTGGGCTACAAATCACTCATACACGGGGTAGAACTATAAACTCATCGTCGAGGGTAGGATTACAAATTACTTATATACGGGGTAGAACTATAAACTCATCCACTAGGGTAGGACTACAAATCACTCAACCACGTAGTTGGACTACAAATAACCTATTTATGGGGTAAGAGTCCAAATCACACATTTACGGAGTAAGACTACAAGTCATTCATCCACGGTGTAGGAAAACAAATCACTCACTCACTTGGCTAGAATCTTAAATAACTCATCTTTTGGAATAGTCGTTTAATTCTTCCATTCCGGTAGGATATAACACTAAATAAATTATCCAATGTGGTAGGAGGGTATATCCCTCATTTGCTGAACATAAATGTTGTTCTTTTTTCAAAAATGTTAGTGTATTTTTTTATGAAATACCAAACCATCTAGAGAATGTTATCAAACATTATATAAAGTTATTTAATATCATCCTCTTGACAATTTTTTTTCTGAATATGTACACAAGTGAACATAGATCAGCCTTACGTAAAATACATAGGTAAGACTACTCTATTACTGCCGCAGAGGATGTTGCCAAGGGAATCCTTAAACGCTATGAGTGTGTCAAAGGCGTTTCTATGGCAATATTTGAACAAACTAGGTTGTCACTCTGGAGAATGTCTTTGAATTACAAAAATTAAAAAAATTAATGTTATTTTAATTACAATTCGTGCGTTAAGAGGCTGAGCGCTAGCATGATAATAGAACTTGCGCCTTCCACAGGTAGATCCGAAGAAGTATCACTTGTTTACTCATTTGTAGACACCGACCTTAGCAACACGAAAATAATTTTCTTAGATATAAAAAAGCCGTATAAGGTTTATGTAGTTCGATAAATAAGACCATCGAAAGACACATACACACAAAATAAACATTTCATCTGACCTCCATATATCAGTATAAAGAAAGCTAGGCTTATTTTCAATGACTAGTACATTTTTCTTATTGCTGATGTTAAACTTAATTGCCTCATTACTTCAATCAAACGATAGTGTAGTACATGCATATACCACATCGTTAACTTACATTTCAGTTTCATCTAAATGTTACAACATAGCTGCTTGGAATGGAAAATATTATTATAAATTGCTTCATTCAGGTAATAGATACTAAGAGCACTACCTAGGTTTATATCTAGCAAAATTATAAGACAAGAACTATTCACAGTCAATTTATATATGAAAGCAGATATTTAATTCAATATATCATAGGAGGAGTAATGAACCATATAATGCATATCAGTTACAATGATAGATTATTAGGAAGAGTTATACCACTGACAGTCCAGAAGGGGGAGGTATTGTTTTCTCTCCCCTTTTTCATCAAATTTACTACAAAGGTTGAGTGTCTTCCAAGTAACAACTGATCAACTTTTGGTGGATGTTAACCCAAAGGTCAGGTGACACTGAAAGTCAACTACTTTTGTTAATGATGGCAAGTTGGGATTTTGAAAAACAGTCAAAACTCAAAAACAAATTGAGACAGAAAGAGGATCTTTGCACGCAGACATACGTTTTAGCGAGTGAAAAACTGTTTGATGTATATTTTAAATTGATTACTACGAAAGTCTGAATCATTGTGGGGCGGGGATTGCACTATCTGAGAGTCTTTTCTATTACTTAAATGTTTATCTGTCCGTGGTGCCCCCCCCCCCTCCAGTGGCATAGCGGTAAGTCTGCGGACTTTTGACGCTAGAAATCGCATTTAAATACCCGTAGTAAGTACAGCACAGATAGTCCATTGTGAAGTTTTGTTCTTAATTACAAACAAAACAAATCTATCCGTTTCATTTCTATTTTTATTTTCCAACTACCTTTCAAGAAGTTAGTTTCCCGTAAACTAAAAATAAGCAGAAACATCGCTTGCTCTTGAATATGTCGAGTTTAACCGGTTCAGAACATGCATAGAATAACACATTTCCAGTACTCAAAAAATAGCTTTGTTTTGGACTAACTAGATTTCAAACAATTAAGTTATAAAGTTAATACTTGTACATTGCAGCACCCTCAGTGGCTCAGTGATGAGTCTGAAGGCTTACTATGCTAAAATTATGGGCTCGATACCTGCGGTGGGAAGAAATAGATAGTCCATTGTGTAGTTTTTCTGCTTATCAACAAACAAACAAATGCACAGTCTACGTATAACCAAATCTTATAACTTATGTTAATTTATCAGTACACTGTTTTCATTGTTGCAACCATTAATTTGATGAGAAACAATCAAGTTATCTTCAGGTATTATGCTATTAGTTTCCGTGCAAATGATCGTACTAAGCACATCACGTCTTCGAGTGCTGATTTTCATATTAGTTGAAATATGAATTAAAATTTAGTATAATAGTAATTATTTATTGAGACTTGCAAAAATTATTAGAAAAGCGGTCACTCAATTAATGACATGAAATATGAAGACCGTTGAGGTTTTTGTAATGTGTGGCGTGACCATAATAAATGACAATTGTATTAAACACGTGATGTAGCTGTTCATTCATTACTACAGATTCTATATATTTTACATAATAAACAAAATGTGTCTTGTTTTGAATTCCGCGCAAAGCTACACGAGGGCTATCTGCGTTAACCGTCCCTAATTTAGCAGTGTAAGACTAGAGGGAAGGCAGCTAGTCATCACCACCCACCGCCAACTCCTGGGCTACTCTTTTACCAACGAATAGTAGGATTGACCGTCACATTATAACGCCCTCACGGCTGAAAGGGCGAGCATGTTTGGTATGACAGGGATTCGAACCCGCGACCCTCAGATTGCGAGTCGAGTGCCTTAACCACCTGGCCATGCCGGGCCGCACAAAATGTGTCAGCAAAATACAAATACTTTGGGTTTAACGGTAAGGTTTAAAATAGAGGTGATTTTATCAAAAAGGGAAAAAAAGTATCGCTCGTAGTGAATTCTATTTTTAAAAAGTCTGATGCACACAAGCTCAATTCAAGAACTTATAGTTGTTTATGTGTTTGCGTAATTTTTCAGTTAAAACATTCTATAAATAAGCGCTGACTGCTAGTTTCTTCCGCTCCACCGATTAGCCGTCTTACCGCGTTTCAGTTTTCTTGATAAAGATCTACGTTTACGTGACGTCAGCATCGTAATTAAAAAAAATTAGGCTCTGTTTTTATTCATTTTACATTTAAGTAGGTTAGCTTGAGATGCACTGCATGTATATTATCATTTTAGCTGTTTTTATTTCTTTTAATCAAACAGCTGTATATCGTTATCAATTTTAAAGCTTCGAGACTTAAATACGTTAGAATCTAAATATCATGCTACTATCTGAAACCACCTATAGCTCAGCTGTAAGTCTGAAGGCTTATAAGGCTAAAATTAGGTTTTGATACTCGTGATGGGCACAATACAAGAGTAGCCCAAGAGTTGGCGGTGGGTGGTGATGACTAGCTGCCTTCCCTCTAGTCTTACACTGCTAAATTAGGGACGGCTAGCGCAGATAGCCCTCGTGTAGCTTTGCGCGAAATTCAAAAACAACAACAACAACAATATATACGAACATATCGTTTTTATCATTGTGTGAGAAACAGTCCTATGTGTATTTCAGTATAACATAGTATTTCATAAATATCAATATCGGGTTGGGCTTGGCCTAATGGTTAGGGTGATTGGACTGTGAATCAGAGGGTTCATGGTTAGCGGCCCGTTATGCATAAAGACACTCCGCACTTTGGTACCACGGGAGCGCTAAAATTGTGTATGTAAAATTGCACTATTTGGTAAGACAAGAGGATTCGAAGAATTGGCAATAAATGCTGTTGACTTGCTGTCTTCTATTTAGTCTATCAATTCAAAATTATTGACAGCTATGCACAGATAGCTCTTTATTTAGCTTTGCCCGAAAATTCTGAAACAATATAAATGCATTTTTTCAAGAAGTCCATAAGTAAACTAAACATCATCAATAGTTGAGCCAGTGGGAAAAATTGAGTATAACAATAAGCGACACATAAATATGTTATTCGTTTTCTAAATCAAGTTCTCATCCAATCGATTGCAGCTCCATGGTACACAAACTGTGGGGTTTCTCTCAAAGGGGGACACGAAACTATGACTACAGAAGAATATAAGTTACATCTGAAAGTACAAATTTAAAATTAAATAGGTTTTAAAAACCACCGTACGAATATCACTACTATTAAGCAATATAGTACCAACAATTAACATGGAAAAATGACATGTACAGCGTATACATAAATAAGTTAGAGTGGGGAGCTGTCAGCGTGCTGGTTGCAAAAGGAACAAGTAGTTTTTAATTACACGCTGAAAATTAAACAGAAAGAGAGGCTAAATAGCCTAAACGTTGTGCATTTTACTCTCTTCTTACCTTTCAGCATGAAATTAACCTCACAGATACACAAATAGTTTTGTATTCGAACAGTTTCATATAAATGGAGGAAAGTCATTTCACTCCAAGCATAGGAAATCTAATACGTGTGTTTTCTGGGGGTAGCAGTTGGCTGCACCTAGCTGTTTACTGGCAATAATTTGAAAGCTATAAATCATGAAACAAGGGAGTTACCCTTCAAACCACTGACTGTTTCCCTTATTTTATAAATGGAACCGAAATTATAAGTGACGCGGAACAATCGTCCCTGGACCTGTTTAATGCCCCCTGTTGTTATTTTTGGCGCTAGTTAAAGATGAGATTTGGAATAATTCAACATAAAATAGCCGTTTACGCTGTTTACACACCACAAATGCAACATTTAAAAATTTTTATTTTATTAGTAGCATTCAAAATCTCAGGCAGAAATACCCATCTCTTAATCAGAGTGCAAAGATGCATTAGATATTGGTATACTGGATTTCGTTATAAAATATACCTTGTTTCTTTCTATATCAACGAAATTGAAAATCTTGCATTTTTCGGTTTCCGGCTTTTTAAAGTGCTTTTCTACTCACTCTAATTATAGGATCAACTTTAAGGTAATATCAACTAAACATAATCATCATGTCATAATATTTGTAAACCAACGATATGTAAAAGCAGCCCGTATTCGTGGCTATATTCTCTGCATTTGCAACGTGACTGTTTGACTGAATGGCCAAGATAACATGAGATTTTTTTACACATTTGTCAACTTATTAATATCAAATTTTGGACATTAGTGCCCTCTGGTCAGTAAGCGGAATTGGGCTTGCTTTTTTTTAATTTTTTGAGAGTTGCGGTTTTTGGCTTGTTTTATTTTGAGGTCACTTATTTGGGCTTTTTTGTAATAGCTGACTTCAACACACAGTAAAATAGTTGTAGGAGTGGTTTCGGTGATTGACGTGGTCAATCAATAGTCTACACATTATTACAATTTTATAATCACCCTATCCGCACTCCTGTTCAATTAAAAAACACACCCACAATCGTGAACTTTTTGACCCGCCCACTTGACACATTCTATGTTAAAACTGAGCCGCACAACTCGCTATTTTCAGTACTGTTTGTTTTAGGTTTGTTTTGAACGGTAGTGTCGTTTATTTTTCTCATGAGTCTTGGCAACACTGCATTAATGTATAATTACTAGTTCGTCATGGGTGTTACATGTTGGCGAAAAACGATCTCGTATTTCTTCGGCTCGTGCAACGGCTTAGAATTAAACAAAGACAAAAATTTAAATGATGGTGATAATGAAGAACAACAAATTGGTGGCTTTGTATCTGGACCAAACACTTCCTCGGCTTCTGTCGATAAACTGAACACCAAACCAAAAACGAAAGTGAATAATTACAAGGAGAATTGTTTTAAAATTTGGTCTCTCTTACAAAGTTGTTAATAACTAGGAACAACCGCAGTGTGTTATTTTTTCGCAGATTTTAGTTAATGACAGCATGTAGCCAAGTGAACTCACAAGGCAGTTGGAAACACCTGAGTACATGGATAAAACCATCGAGTTCTTCAAGCAACAAATGAAACAACTGAAAGGTTAAAGCAATTTGTTCCATCAAAAGACTAGAAATATGCTTTAGAAGCATCATATTTGATTGAGAAAAGCATGATGTTACATAATATTGGAGATACATTAGTTATTCCCGATACCATGTGTGAGATCATGTATGGGAAGATATATGGTGAGGTTCTCAAGTGTATTCCTTTATCACATGACTCTATCGTGAGGCTTATAGATGTAGTCTCTGATGACATGAAAATACAATTGATAACACGCATAAAGAACAGTCTTAAATTTGCCATACAACTTAATAAAACTACAGATGTTGCAAATTTAACTTAGTTTCTGGTATTGGAACGATACTGTTACGAGGAGGAAATGTGTGAAGAGTTTCTGTTTTGCCAAGCACTGGAATGGGGAGCTACAGGGAAGCCACCTTCTCTCTTGTTCATGAGGTTTTCTCCACAAACAATCTTTCTTGGCTTAATTGTGCTGGGGTAGCTGCATTTGAGGGAAACAAGAAAGGGTTCAGGCTAAAGTAAGTGCTTTTCCTTTAGGTGTAACACTTAAGCATTGTATCATATACAGGGAAGCACTAGCTTCAAAAAAAATTGTAGCCTGAAGCAAACAAAGTGCTACAAGACGTTGTCGGTGTTGATAAATTAAAAGCTTCGAACAGTGGTTTGTTTTCCATTCTTTGTGGAGAAATAGGATCCACGTATAATAAGCTGCTGCTGCATATAGAGGATTGTCTCGAGGGAAGGTTACTCAGTCTCATTGTACAGCTGAAAGACGAACTTCGTATTTTTTGTTAGACTGCAACCCTACACTAGCAACTCATTTTATGGATGAAGAGAGACTTCTAGTACCGTACTAATTGGCTGATATTATCGATAAACTTAACTACCTTAACTTATCACTGCAAAGTCGGAATAGTAATTATTTTACAGATGAATGACAAAGGGCTTGCATTTCGCAAAAAAAAAAAACTTGTGTTGTGGAAAAACCAGTTTGGGAATGGAAAGTGTGAGATATTTTCTTGCCTCAGTGAATTATTGGAAAAAAATGAATTAAATCATGGTCTTATTCGTGACGTTGTTTCCATTCATTTCAAAAAAATTCAATGTAACTTTGCATACCAATTCCAAGAGTTTACAGGATAACATTATTGGATTCGGAATTCTTTTAATGGCAGCATAACTTCTCGTCTGCCAAGAGCAGCTGAAGGAAAGCTCATAAAACTAACCAGCGATAAAACTCTTCTAAGTTAAAACCTTTTAGTTCGCAACGAATACCCTAAACTGTCAGGAAAAGCAATGAACGTGCTTTTTATTTTTTGCCTTTCTCATCAACATACCTGTGCTGGTCAACTTTTTCTGCTCTGACAGCAACCTAAACAAAACAGCGATTTCGTTTGCAGGTAGAGGAGAATCTACGAGTTGCTGTGTCAACAATTCAAACAAGAATGGACGCCATCTTATTGAAGCTTAAGTCAATACTTCACACTAAATAGGTAAGTAAACCGAAACTGTTTGCTTTATGCTATGTACCATTTTAAGACTTGCATTATTTTTATAAGGGGTGCGCAACAAACCGCATGTTTAGAGAGGTGGCGCTATAAAAAGTTTGCGCACCACCGTAAGGCCTAACTGATTGTGAATATTTATGTTATGAAATTTGACATTCTATAATAATCACTAACATTTTAATTAATTAACAAATATCGATATTAAATGTTTAATATTATAGAATAGAACTAATCCGTTATCGTAATTGTTTTGAAACAAGTGTTTTCCAGAAAATATGCGAGCAAGAAGAACGGAGCATTCGTCCCAAAAGTTGGATCTTTTATCTATAAATAATATTAAATTAAAACCTTCTGCTGGTATCATTTTTAATTTAGTTTTACGTATATGATTTTTAAGCTTAGAACAAGATTGTAAGAATTGTTAAAGAAGAACAAAGAGCAATTTGCATTCTGTTTTGTTTTTAAGACGACTTCACTTTCTAATCGAAGCCTAATTTAGCTTTTAAACAAAATGGATCGAATACAATCAAACGAGGAATTGAAAACAACAACAACATCAGTTTTGACAGAGAAACCTTTTCTTTTGCAAAGAAAATTACTGATATAAATATTGGATTGGAAATTCAAAACTTTCTTACTAAAAAGTGATGAACATAGAAAATTTCATGGCATCTTGTTAAAGAAGGTTGGTTGATTGCGGGTACCAAAATCTGATTTACGATGTTATAAGCCCTCATTCTTACTGCTGAGCCACCAAGGGGGCGTATGATTTCAACTCTTAAAATTTTCTTTTCAATGAGAATATTTGAACAAAATGGGGGAATAAATTACCACCTTCAATTATCCGCACTCAAACGAAAATTATAAAAGTTCGTGACTCTAACTGTCACAGATGTACTCCACCAGGTGAAACTAACTGTCATCAGATGTTCTCAACCAGGTGACTCTAACTGTTACAGATGTACTCCACCAGGTGAAACTAACTGTCATCAGATGTTCTCAACCAGGTGACTCTAACTGTCATCAGATATTCTCAACCAGGTGACTCTAACTGTCACAGATGTACTCAACCAGGTGACTCTAACTGTCACAGATGTACTCAACCAGGTGAAACTAACTGTCATCAGATGTTCTCAACCAGGTGACTCTAACTGTCATCAGATGTTCTCAACCAGGTGACTCTAACTGTCACAGATGTACTCAACCAGGTATATACTATTAAGAGGAGTTTCATAAACACCAAATGTCAAAATTATGTACAACAATCAAACAAAATGTATTAAATACAATCAAACGAGGAACAGTAAAAACAACAAAAATTATGTGTGTCAGCGATGTTTATAACAAAAATTATTAAAGTTACAAAGTTTAATAGAAATATAAGTAGCAGCATCAATGAGTTCTCTGTAAAAATCATAAAGAAAGTGTTTTTACTTACAATAATATTTCCAGTGATCACCAAATAAATGTTTTTTGTTTCTGTTCTATACCAAGTGATTTTATTAATAACTCACCAAGTAACAAAACGGAAAAAATAAAACGTATTTCAAATTCTCCTCAGAGGGTTGTTTATTTACTTAGAGAGAATAAATTCTTCCAGTAAAATAGTTATAAGAATTTCCGATAATAGCCGTTTTGTTTGGGTATACAAAAACTATTGTTTTTAAAATATCACGATATAATGTTATGTTTAGTGATGGCAGGTTGCCATTAATGAATGATTATGATTTCTTTGACGTAAAGATTCCGTTCGTTGTAGCGTTGTTAAAGCGCTGTAGACTCGGACCAAATCTTTTCAATTTTAGAAAAGAAATCTCAGTAAAAAAAACAAAAACAAACGTACAACATATCACCAATTACCAATTATGGATCTTATAAACATACTAAAAGTTTTTCTGTTTGTGGGTGTATGTGGCTCATGATAAAGATCATTTAGGTTAGTATTAAGCATTAACATCTTAAGCCGTTGTAAAACAATTGAAGTTTATCTATAATTATTGTATTTTCTTTATGCGGTTGACTTTTACATGCCATTCGCCCTGGTCTCCAGTCACTTGACGGCATTGCCCATATAACCATTAAGACATAATGAACAATATTATTGAAAGAAAACTAGTTCATCTTGATCGCTGGAAGTACAGATTTTGGATATGATGAAATTTTACCAAGGAAAAGGTGTGGAAAAGATACATTTTGTGATTTGAAAAAAGTGTCGACGTGCTAGCACTTGGAGGGGGCGGGAGTAGACTGATGTTTGACTTGATGTGAAACATACTTATGCTATAGTTGGAAAGACACCAAACCAAACGTATTTTCATGCGAAACCAACTTAGAGTATTGCAGCATTATAACATTTTTTTGTTTACCTATAGGCATATCGCCCCACTTTAACTGTATATTAAAAGCGAGTTTAAGACAGGTTATGAGACCTAAAACATAAGGAGAAGTCAATAGTAAAACAGGATTTCGTCACGAATTAATGAATTTACAAACGGAAACGAAAAGAAAAACCCCTTAAATAAAAGACAGAGCTGTGTAAATATGTTTGTATAATGGGCAGGTTGTTCATTCAAAGTACTTACTATTATTATCATCATGAAACCCAACACTGGAAACCATTACATAAAATATACAGACGGAAACTGTTTGTTTAAACAAAATTGTTCCTATTTCATTTAGAACATGACTAAATGAAATACAAGTCAGAGTTTACTGAAAGCATTTAGCTTTACGGATGTTTATAATGAAATGTGACTAATAAAGGAAAACTAAAATACAGAAATAAAGCACTTATCCTGGGATTAAACTGACGAAAAAAAATCTCAATACTAAGTGTAAACAGAAAAGATGAGTAGAGTACAAGTTCAGTAAGTAAAACCTAACCACAATTAGGTTCTTAGAATAACATCACAGTAAGAAAAAACTATTTCCCAAACTTGAATGTTAATTAACACTGAATCATTTTCAAAATAATAATATCGTTACATACTTTTACTTGGTAAAAACAGCAGGGTGATTAAGAAGTATATCTGAGTCAGAATTTAAAAAGCTGATCTTCGCCAGTTTTAGTTATTTTTACTTATATTTCTTAATAGTATAAACATATACTAGGTTGTTAGGCTTAGGATTCTTCAACAGTAGGTGTCTGTGACTTGTTAGCGATAAATTCAACGATGAATAAACAGCACGCACTTCACTTGTTTTCAAAATAATATATATATATTCGAAACAAGTTGACGTATGTACAATAAATTCTTCAACACTATAGATATTATGGACATATCATAAATATTATATATGTAGTTCTCTCCTTCTTGTCAAATATACACTCAGCTCCATTCAATTACTTTAGAATTTCAGTTGGCAAGCCGAAATAACTTCTCCATTTCTATCGCACTAGTATTCTGTGATTCACTTACAAATGTGGCGCGAGTTACCGTAATCGTTTGGTCTTCTTTCTTCTGAAGATCCTCTGATCCTTTTGTCAAAATGCACTCAGGCTGATTCAATTACTTTAGAACCAAGCTTTGATGGAATAAAATTATTTTTCTTATCTTCTCTTCCACTGTTAGTTTCACTCTAACATATTAAACGTTAGACCTATGTCAATCATTAGGCCTATCACTTTTACGGTAGTTAACTTCACACCAACTTTATTCTCTGTTGTATTATCTGTCTCCTGCTTCCCGCTCGTTTCACGCTATATATATCTTTATCACTTAATCGTCTGTCTGAATTATATATTCTCGACGTCAATGAATTATTAACGAGACTTCCTACAATCGTCTGCTTTTAACTTTTATTACAACAAAAACTAAACAATAATAAAATATTTACTCACAAAAAGAAATTAATCACTAATATCTAAACCAAACAGTCTTTTATATCATGACAATCTGTAATCCATTTTACATAAATAGTAATGAAATATGAAGCTGTGGTAGTTTCAGATGAATTATGATATAGTATAATTTAAGAGAACCATTTCTATTGGCTAACTTATATTCTTGTTGAAACGTCTTTACGTTTTTCATTCAGTGTTTTTGTAATAAGGCGAATGCATATGATATTTTTGGATGTTTGAAGTGGGGTGGAGAACTAATAATGAGGCGCATAAACACGTGCTCACACACACACAAATAAACGCATATACATAAAACATAACGTAAGAAAATAGAAGAATTAGTGATTACACTTAATTTCAGGTTGTAGTTAATGGTTCAGCATGAGGAACTTCATTTTCCTGCGAACTGCTAACAAAAAAAATCAGAAGATCCTACGACGTAGTTCATCAAAACAAGTAAATCTAAACATCTCAAATGTTTGTATGCTGGAAGTTATTATTTCTTAAACTTGGATACATGACAAAACACTCCTGAGCGCTGAACACGTTCAACAACCAAATCTTCCAAAAGCATCAGAAAATTTCAATTTTCTGTAACATTTACTAAGACATTAATGAAGACAGCACTGATTACATAACGTTTGTATATATCGTATTATGTAGGTCAAAATGACACTTAGCTATGATTTTAGCAACTCAGTATTACAAAAATTCTACAGAAATCGATAAATACCATTGAGTGCGTGTGTGTCTTGACACTTTCAGACATTTCTGATTCGGCTATAAAAAAAAGGTTTAATAATCTCTGACGCCCTCCGATGTTTCTAAGCAGCGAAGCCGATTAAATATGTAAGTGAAACAGTCGGAATGTTCGTGATGATTCATAACGCGCTTGTCAACCAAAAAGACGTTATAGCGACGTGTATACTTCAGCGCAGCGAATCATGAAACGAAAGTACTGATAAAAATGAACAATTAGAGACAAACGTTTATCCGAACTATCCAATGAAATGAAACCAAAATATTGTGTGCTTCAAAAATAAGTAAAGACAACAAAATATAGCCTTACCTTCGGATTTATTTCAAAAATACGTAGATATAACAAAACATAGCCTTACCTTCGGATTTATTTCAAAAATAAGTAAAGACAACAAAATATAGCCTTACCTTCGGATTTATTTCAAAAATACGTAGATATAACAAAATATAGCCTTACCTTCGGATTTATTTCAAAAATAAGTAAAGACAACAAAATATAGCCTTACCTTCGGATTTATTTCAAAAATACGTAAAGATAACAAAACATAGTCTTACCTTCGGATTTATTTCAAAAATACGTAAAGATAACAAAACATAGCCTTACCTACGGATTTATTTCAAAAATAAGTAAAGACAACAAACAAAGCCTTACCTTCGAATTTATTCCGACTACAATAACCAGTACAGCTAATAAAAGGAAAATGGATGCCGTAACTCACACACGAGGAAGAATACGCTGAGAACAATATTCTGGCTAGGTTATATTGACAAGTATTTCAAGATATAAAGAACACTTTGTTACCTATCTAACACATAAAATCTCAGAAAATCACCAAAAAATCTCAAACCAAATCTCAAAATAGATACTGTAACAATATTCTGTTTAAGAAATATTGATAAGCATTTCAAGATATGAAGAGCACGCTGATGCGTATCTAACACACACACCCCACACACAAAATCTCAGAAAATCCCCCATAAATCTCAAACAATTTCAAAGAATGATATCTTACTTATTAAAAAGAAAGAATACTTACCCTATAGTTCTGTGATAATTACTCTATGAATGTGACACCTCCTAGTGCGTTTCTAATCTTATCAGCATCTTGTGATCACACTGGCTCAACGGCCTGGTTAGTGATTCCTATGGTTCGGGTAAACAATATCTAAATTTGAACTACTGATAAGAGGGAAGGCAACAAATCAGCCGCCTTCGCCGCCACAAGGGCTTTGTCCAGCTATATTCAACCGATACGGCATTTTATGCACACATTGGTTAAACAGGTATGTCAGAGACCTCTAGGATTCAGGTCTAACAATACTTAATTCTTACTACAGACCAGAAGCAAAGCAGCCAGTTAACAGCACTTAATAATACAAGGGCCGAATAACGAAATTGACTGTTACTCTTGTAATGCGCCCACAGCTGAAAGTGCGAAGATTGGTGTACATCTTTATCACAGTACAAACCTAGGTCTTCTGATAAGCAGCTCGGCCATTAGGTCATTCCCAGCCAGGTGACAGTAAAGGATTTCATAAGAAGTGGCTCCTTCTTGTTACTTTTCTGTTGTTTTGCAAAGTTCCCATCAGGCAGTGAAGAAATTAATAAAATATTGCGCTATGAGGTCTTTCCCATGGCTATATTTCAAGTAGACTAGATATTTTTGATGGTTATGAAAAGACAATGACATCCATGAAACCAACATTTTCTTTTTTTGCTTTCACAACTACTAGTAATAAAGTGTTTGTTTTCGCAGTATCCTTATTTTAATATAATTACATATGCTTTGTTTTGAATTTCGCGCAAAGCTACACGAGGGCTATCTGCGCTAGCCGACCATAATTTAGCAGTGTAAGACTAGAGGGAAGGCAGCTAGTTATCACCACCCACCGCCAACTCTTGGGCTACTCTTTTACCAACGAATAGTGGGATTGACCGTCACATTATAACGCCACCTCGCTGAAAGGGCGAGCATGTTTGGTGGGACGGGGATTCGAACCCGCGACCTTCAGACTGCGAGTCGAGCGCCCTAACCACCTGGCCATGCCGGGCCTAATTATATATGCATATTTTGAAAAAAATTGTATTGTTCTACATATGATTTCAATTTCAACTGTAGTATGGGTGGAAGAGATAATAAGTTATCATTACAACTGTTAAATACAAAACTTTCAGATGATCCAGCAAGTTATTTATAAATTAACTCAGTTAAAAAGATGAAAATGTTCTTGCGTACTGTTATAGATAAATATAATAAAGAAAAAATAATTCCTAACATTTCTTTCAAATTTTTCGTTTTTCAATAGATAGATTACTCGTCTTCATTTATACAGAGTGCTAGGCACATAAAAGTAAAACAAACATTTAAACCTATCTTACTATTTGATTCTTGGGTTTTTCCTCTCAAGAAGCTGCCAGAAGAACTACGTTTAGCTTTGGTATGACTTGGTGACAACTTGGTTTGACAGTTATTTTCTGGAAAATACAAATGACATGATAAATGTTAGTTGCTGATCCTTCAACATTGATACTTACCTAATAAAACAACAACAATCACCTTAGATTTAAAACCTGAATGACATACAGAAATTACTTACAAAAAATTATATCCTTTTTTCAGCTATATAAAACCTCGTTGTAAAGTATTAAAAAATCAAAAGAATTGTATGGTCACTTACGGATGATTGATATTAGTAATTTGTATGTAAGAAACCAAAAGAGATAAATATAAATAAGTAAAGTGTTGATAAGAGATTAGACGTTTCTCCTGTCATGGCCACAGTTTTGTAGTATTGTAGTTTCTTCTGTCATGGCTACAGTTTTGTAATATTGCAGTTTTTTCTGTCATGGCTACAGTCTTATAGTATTATAGTTACTCCTGTCATGGACACAGTTTTGTAATATTGCAGTTTCTTCTGTCATGGCTACAGTCTTATAGTATTATAGTTTCTCCTGTTATGGCCACAGTTTTGTAGTATTGTAGTTTTTTCTGTCATGGCCACAGTTTTGTAGTATTGTAGTTTCTTCTGTCATGGCTACAGTTTTGTAATATTGCAGTTTTTTCTGTCATGGCTACAGTCTTATAGTATTATAGTTTCTCCTGTCATGGACACAGTTTTGTAGTATTGTAGTTTCTTCTGTCATGGCTACAGTCTTACAGTCTTATAGTATTATAGTTTCTTCTGTCATGGCTACAGTCTTATAGTATTATAGTTTCTTCTGTCATAGACACAGTTTTGTAGTATTGTAGTTTCTTCTGTCATGGCTACAGTCTTACAGTCTTATAGTATTATAGTTTTTTCTGTCATGGCTACAGTCTTATAGTATTATAGTTTCTCCTGTCATGGACACAGTTTTGTAATATTGCAGTTTCTTCTGTCATGGCTACAGTCGTATAGTATTATAGTTTCTCCTGTCATGGCCACAGTTTTGTAGTATTGTAGTTTCTTCTGTCATGGCTACAGTCTTACAGTCTTATAGTATTATAGTTTCTTCTGTCATGGCTACAGTCTTATAGTATTGGCATTTAGTCTCTCACTGTTATAGTTCTATATTATTGGTTCTACATCTCTCATCGCCATAGTCTTATGTTACTGGCGATGTTCCTCTTATGGTCGTAGTTCTAAAGTATTAGCGCTTCAGCGTCTCAAAGTTACAGTTTTATAATACTTGTGTTTCGCCTCTCACGGCCATATTTCGATAATATTGGCGTTTCGCCCTTCATTGTTATAGTTCTACAGTATTGGCGTTTCGTTTCTCATGGCTATAGTTCTGTAATATTGGCGTTTCGCCCTTCATGGTTATAGTTCTGCAGTACTGGCGTTTCGCCTCTCATGGCTATAGTTCTATAATATTGGCGTTTCGCCCTTCATGGTTATAGTTCTACAATATTGGCGTTTTCCCTCTCATGACTATATTTCTATAATATTGGCGTTTAGCCCTTCATGGTTATAGTTCTACAGTACTAGAGTTTTAGCCTCATGGCTTTAGTTTTACAGTATTGGCGTTTTGAATCTCATGGTTATAAATCTACAATATTGTCGTTTTGCCCCCACTGGTTATAGTTCTACAGTATTGTCGTTTTGCTCTTCATGGCTTTAGTTCTACAGCACTGGTGTTGTGCGCCTTATGTTAATATTTCTATAGTATTGGTGTTTTGCCCCTCATGGTAATAGTTCTACAGTATTGGTGTTTTGCCCCTCGTGGTAATAGTTCTACAGTATTGGTGTTTAGCGCCTCATGGATTTAGTTCTATAGTATTGGCGTTTTGCCCCTCATGGTTATAGTTCTACAGTATGAACGTTTTATCCCTCATTGTTATAGTTCTACAGTATTAAGGTTTCGTTCTTAATGGCTAACTTTAGCGTAGATGTTTTAATCTTTCAAGATCAAATTGATAAAATGCTCTACTACAGCACGATAGTATTTTAAAAAGTAAAAATATGAAAATGAATTGTATTCTTGTATTTGTTTATCATTTGCCCTGTTTGTCAGTAATAATTTTGTATCTCGGTTTAGTTTTACTCTTCTATTTCAAAGGGCAAAACCATTAAGAGTGAGGGCAATTAGCTGAGGAATATATGTCTAAATATGCTTAACAACTTAATTTTATATCGTTTACGTCAAATCGTATGTAAGTCTATAAATCCGATAAATTGCTATTACTCGGAAAACAACAAATTTTGATTGAAATATTATCATAGCTTTGCTTTTTCTAATATTTTCTAGTGGTTTCTAAGGATCATCTTACACCACAATGGGAAACAAGTGGTTAATTTGATATTTTGTACACAAATACAGAATTTGGCAGCGAAAGTTTCTCCTGTTGGCTATCTGAGAAGGTGCTTTTCTCTACAGAATTTGGTTTCATTTTATGAGTCTTATAGATTATGTATATTCTATCCGATTTTTCTTTCAAATCATTTCACTGAAAATCCCGTTATGATTACTGCTGTCTTTTATCGTATAAAATTTCCTTCCATTATAAAGAATGAATCCCTTTTATTGCAAATAGGACTTGCCTGGTTACGTGACATTCTGGAAATTTTTAGTGGCGCGTAGGATTGAACATAATCCTAAGAGGTTTTTCGAGGTGATTGCCTCGTGAAGTAGTCTTATGAACTGTCCGGTAGCCATTCATACGATCTGAAATCGATCACCACTTCTAGCATTACAATAAGCTTCAAGTTTAACATTGAACTACCTGGTGACATTCAGTTTGGATTCTTTGATTTTAATGTATTTAATTTATTTATTTGATGTTGCACGTGTTCTGTGTAAGTGACACGCCGTCTGGTGTTCTCCAGCCTCAAAATTATGATTTTTTTTGCATTAAATTAGGTCGAAAATTAAAACTTCAGTATACATTAAATTTAAAAGTGAGAACGTGTCTGAAGATAAGGAGAGGGAAAGAATTAAACGTAGATATAATAACTAAACCTCTTTATAACATGGAATGAATTTTTATTAATAAAGTAGTTTTCGAACATTCACTACAGGTTTCACGTTCCAGACAGATAGGACGTACTTAACCTTCGGTTAGACTAATCTTGCTTTCAGGGTTGTCTTCCTACACACGTAGGTGTAAGCTTAGAACTTGTTTGTCCTGGTGCCTGTCGTGTTTGCTGGATAGCTCCTAGATCTAATTTCAGCAAAATATCTAGGGCAGGGGTTCCCAAACTTTTTAGAATCGCGACCCACTATTCATGACCACAGCTTATGGCGACCCACTCAAATTTACTGGGCAAAAACATATGAAAGAATATAAAAAATATTATTTATTCATATTCACGTATTTCAATTACATTTAAAAATATTCACTTATTTTCAATAACATTTCCAGAACTTATAAATGCTATCTAATTGATTGATAATGAGGCGTGTGTGAAGGATGTGCTTGTTTCTTGTTACTGTCAAGAATGGCATTGACATCAATATCAATGTGGGTTAGTTTCAGGCGTAAGGAATTTGACAATTGAAGTTCATTTCGGAATTTGTTTTTGATTCCTACCATTGCTGAAAATCCAACTTCACAATGATGTGAAGATGAGAAAGGGAGAAGTACCTTCAAAGCTTCAGTGGAAAGGATTGGGTACGGTTTTCGAAGAGACACTGAAAACTGTATCAGTTTTCTGCTGTTAAAGTTCATTTCTAACGAAGCGTCCTCAGATAAATCAAAAAGTTCTTCCTCAGCTTTTGTCGATATCCCACTCGTTATGTCAGGCTGAAAGGGGTTCATAATCCATTTTTTTTCTCTTGGATATTTTTCATTTCTTCAAGGAAATAAAACTCAAAAGTCTCTTTCAACTTATTCAAGTGTTCAGATATCTCAATGATTATATCGTCATAAACTCTTGCTTCATTCTCCATTACAAAAGTTTGAAATGTTTTAAAACATTCATAACGTGGGTTGTCAATACAGTTTTTCCATAGTACAAGTTTTTTCATGAAACCTCGAATTTTCTCATGAACTGCGAATATACTGATACTTTCTGCTCCTTGCAAGTACAAATTCAGTTCGTTTAGTTTTGAAAAAATATCTGCCAAATACGTGAGCTTCAGAACAAATTCCTCGTTGCGCAAATATCTCGTAAAATCGCTTTTACATTCCAGAAATATAGCAACTTCTTCGCTGAGTTCTGTAAGTCTTGTTAGCACTTCACCCCTCGAGAGCCAACGTACTTCTGTGTGCAGAAGAAGTGATTTATGATGCTTCCCATTTCTTCGCACAACTTCTCAAATAAGCGTGATTGCAATGGCTTTGAATTTATTAAGTTCACTATTTTAATGGAAATGTTCAAAACATTTTTAAAATCATCAGATATACATTTTGATACTAACGCTGCTCTGTGAAGGTTGCAGTGAGTCCATGATGCGTTTGGATTAAGTTCAAGTATTCTGGTCACCAGACCACTGGTTTTACCACACATAGCCCGTGCGCCGTCCGTACATATTCCGACACATTTATTCCAATCAAGACCTTTTGTTTTGACATAAGTATCAACAGTCTTAAAAATATCATCACTAGTACTTCGACTGACTGGTTCACAGCACAACATATCTTCATGAGGTTCGGAGTTCCATATATAACGCACAAAAACAAGTAGCTGGCACAGACCTTGTACGTCAGTAGATTCATCTAGTTGGAAGGAGAAAATTGTACTTTCACGAACTCTTTGAATTAGCTGATTTTCTATCCATCGAGACATTTCATCTATCCTATGCGTGACCGTGTTATTAGAAATAGGAATTGTTTCAATTTCTTGTTCACTCTTATCACCAAAGAAAACTTTAACTGTATATTTTATAGCTGGAAGAACTAAAGTCTCTCCAATTGTATGTGGTTTACCAGCTTTCGTGATTCTCAAACTGATCAGGTAGGACACGTACAAAGCTTTTTAATTAACTTTGGTGTAACTTTGCATAACGCTCTGTCCTGTCTTCAACTTGCTTAGCATCCTTTCAAAAAATTCGAGGGATTTGTCTTTCAACTCGGGATGCTTCGTCTCAATATGGCGACGCAATTTGTTTGGGCGCATGCTCTCGTTTGCAAGTTGATCACAACAAATAATACATCGTGGTCGTGGATCTTCTTCATC
This sequence comes from Limulus polyphemus, assembly GCF_000517525.1. Classification (NCBI taxonomy): domain Eukaryota; kingdom Metazoa; phylum Arthropoda; class Merostomata; order Xiphosura; family Limulidae; genus Limulus; species Limulus polyphemus. The sequence continues at coordinate 141,547 of NW_013665900.1, forward strand.
TCCATTCCATGTAAATCCCATTTCTAAGTACTTGGAATCATACTTTCTCACCACTTTTCTTCGTTTTGACTGACCTGGTTTTGATTCACTGAAGACTCATTGTCATCAACTTCAACTGACTTCTTTAACCATTTATCCATTACACGAAGGGTTGAG
>NW_013665900.1:142623-144700 GCF_000517525.1 Limulus polyphemus
CGTTAGTTTCTAAAATAAATTCATAAATAAACGTTTGTCCTTAAAACTATGTGTGTGAAAATACTCTTTATCCTGCTGGCCTAACTATATCTAGAATATCAGACGAAATGGGAAGTACGTATGTATGAAGTCGATTACTGAAATGTGGCGGGGGGGGGGGAGCCACTATACCACAAATTCCTAGCCTGGATATCAAGAGACATATAAATGTAGCGTTGCTCCAAACCCCTATATAACAGGTAAATGTGTATTAATTACTATTAAAATGAAGAAAACAATCTCCACTGTGATTTCTAGCCTTGCGTTACTTTTATCAAAAGTTACTTATATGAAATAATGACTTCAAACATATATTAATTTATTTTCAATACATCTTAGTCATTTACTGGAATTGCAGTTACAAACGAAAACGCAGAGAATCTCGCAATGATTTCACACATACACCACATACACACATATATATTAGTTAATAAACCTGTTTTGTACTAAAGGCATAAATAAATTAATAAATAGTGACCCAATTTAGAAAGACCTCAGCATCATTTGTAGCTCTTAGCAGTTACTAGATCTGTATAAGAAATCAGAAAAATAATTCAACTTAAAAACCAAAAAGTTTCTTCCATAGGCAAATTTTTATTAGGTTTCTATAATATAAGTAAACCTGAACTGGATAGACACAAGCTAGGTAAAATTCTACAAGATAGCGCTATTAATAGACTCTATCGTCCATCTGTCGGTGTAAATATTACACATACAATTGTTTGTTCATCCGAACAACACTTTGGGACCACGGTGGGTTAAACGGCCCGATCAGAAACCCTAACGGCTCAGGTGTAGTATTCAATTTTGGACTGCAGACCAAATAGATGGCAACCTGTCAGCAGTACGCATCACTTGAAGCAGATACTCTTGACCGAATAGTAGATTGATTGTCACTATTATAGTGCATCTACAGATAAAAGTTCGAAGTGTGTTTAGTAGTATAATATATCGAGTCCGAGACCTTCGCATCCCCAGGTCTACACATTAACCATAGAGTCTGTTCGGGCCTTATAGTATTTAATAGATATAAAAGATCCAACTTGCAAGAACGAAACCTTGGACACTAAATGTTGATTATAGTTACACAAGCAAAACAAAGAGCTCGCAAACATTTTTAATACCATATTCCCAGACACTAATAATACACAAAGTTTTTAGACTTTGTTATTCCTTTTTGTTGGGCCTGACGTGGCCTGGTAGTTAGGGCACTCGACTTGCGGGTTTCGGGTTCAAATCCACGTCAAAGAACACACTTTCCCTTTCAGCCGTGGGTGCATTATTATGTTACGGTCAATCCCACTATTAGTTTAGTTTATTTGTTGAATTTCGCGCAAGGCTACTCGAGGGCTACTTGCGCTAATCGTTCCTAATTTTGACGTGATAGACTAGAGGGAAGGAAGCTAGTCAACATTACCTACCGTCAACTTTTGGACTAGTCTCTTATCAAGGAATAGCGGGATTGACCGTCTCATTATAACATCCCCACGGTTGAAAAGGCGAGCATGATCGGTGACAAAATGGATTGTAATTATTACTACAGGTAGGGATTTTCTTACAACATGCGGAATACTTACGTAGTAAAAGGGTTGGATTGTGGCCCCCATAGATTCCAATAAAATGTCTTTTACAATGATGTATATCGTAGTAGATCTATTGAGAAATAATTTTAACAGCTGTCAACAATCCGACAATACAAGTATCCAAAACACCATGAAATGAAAAGTTATGGGGATTTTTTTATTAGTGCAGAGCATTTACAGTTTCAGTGTGTTAATGTTTCCACTAATTTAACGTCATTTTTTGGATAACAAATAGAAATATAACAAGTGGCACCTTAATGAGACTTATTATTTAACGGTCAACATTTACTACAATAAAATCAGTATTTTACTGTGCTTGTGCATCAGTACCCTGTAAGATTTCATCTAGAACTTTCTTCCAGTATCAAATATTATTTATTGTTGAAAGATTAATTTTCGGTGTGTAACTTTCGAGATCTTTATTGGTGGGCCCTTCGTTTTTTTTTTTTTTTTTT
>NW_013665900.1:145680-154283 GCF_000517525.1 Limulus polyphemus
GAAACTAGTCTGGCCCACAGACACACCCCCAATGAAAGAATAGACCACTTTTACTCGTTGTTAAACAAATGTTTAAACAACTCTGTTCAACTGTGTTAAGAAACTGCAGTGTTTAGATTTTAAAATTGTACTAAGCTGCACGTTTATCTGCTAAGATGTATTGCCTGGTGTATCGTATGTCAAACAGTAATAACTGATATACTGTATGCTAAGAAACTGCAGTGTTTAGTCTATTGTACTAAGCTGCAGTATCTGATATACTGCATGTAAAGCCGCGATATCCTACGAACTGTATGTAAAGAACCAGCACGTTTAGTTTACCATCTGCTAAGATGTATTGCCTGGTGTATCGTATGTCAAACAGTAATAATTGATATACTGTATGCTAAGAAATCTGCAGTGGTTGCAGAAATATCTTTGGTTTAAAAGTGATATCAATTAATTTGATAAAAAAGTTTCAAATACGTTTTTTACCAGTAAAAATATTGCAAACATGTTCAACAAAACTTTGTAGTAGTAAGTAACGGTATCGATACATTACGTGAAAAATAATCACTTTCTAAATTTTAAGCATGTTTTATGTAATATATACGAGTAATAGTTTTTTTTAAGTATTTACCTTCGCCACCGTGAGTGTTTGCCAGCAAGATTTCTCAAAAACACACGAAACTTGGTATACACTTGGACTATGACTCAAGACAGAAATGTTAAAAGGATAGTCACAGATAGGTCACGAAAATAACACTATTTACACTATTTTTTCACACTAACTCATGTCCATGTCCTTTCTTGAATTTTGTTTGTACGAATCTACTAAATTCCTTCTTACCTACTTTATATATTCGAAATGGCCATTTCACTAGTGATATTATTACAATGTATTATTCTTTAAAAACGTAAATTGTAATTTTTTTTCTCCGTTATGTTTCTGTTGGGTTTTCGAAACTTTATAAGGCATTACAGTTTCCTTCTGATACGTGAGCATCATGACAATCGTTTCAAATGTCAATATCTTCTGAGAGGTTTCGTTACAACAGAATACTGCTGAGCTTCACTCTTGGATAGGTCGTTTCAAGAATAGTGAATCAGATAGAGGCTTAGAAGTAAACTTTCCGTAAATAAAAATAACATGAATTTATGTACAATGTTGTTTGAGACAATGACAGTATAGTTTAAGGGTTAAACTACAAAGTTCAATAGATGCATTTAAAAGCTCTCTAATACATTGCTATGAAATGAAAACGAAAGCTTTTATCATCGAACTTAAACAATCTATCCACGTTTAACACCCTTATTTTTTGTACATCATCAGTTGATATACCCGTCCTTGCTTGCGTTGTTTTTGTTCTTGAAACATAGATAATGGTTATAAAAGATGAAAGATAAAATTTTCATTTAGTAAAGTACGGTGTTAGGGCAAGTAGGGATAACTCAACCGTCTTACTCGTACTTTGGTGTTATGTGAACAGTAACAACCGTTGATGGTTGATATTAAATCGATAGTGGTAAAAACTACTACCAAGAATATGAGGCAAGACTAAGTGTAGGTACGTTTAGTTTGGTTTTTATTAAGCACAAAATACAATGGGCTATCAGTGCCTACCATGGGTATCGAAACCCGATTTTTAATATTGTAAGCCTGCAGATTTACCGCGCGTAGGTAGAGATTTTTCAGGTCATACATACACGAAGTGACGAGGAAATGGAGTTTTAACTTTAATGAAGTAAGCATTAGCAGCTGAATGAAGCACCATCAATCTAAACATTAACAATCAGACAACACATCATCAATCCAATCATTAACAATCAGACAACACATAATCAATCCAATCATAAACAATCATACAACACATCATCAATCCAATCAGTAATGGAACGTATTGCTGATGTTTTTCTCGGTCGAATGTTGGGACTTTGGGTTGTTTTAATACTTGTTTAACAGAAAATGTTTTCTTTGTCCATGTTTAGAATGACTAGGCTTTGTTTTGCTGTTAATGTTTAGATTGATTATGTGTTATCTGATTGTTAATGTTTAGATTGATTATGTGTTATCTGACTGTTAATGTTTAGACTGATGATGTATTGTCTGATTATTAATGATTGGATTGATTATGTGTTGTCTGATTGGTTGTTGTTGGTTAGCATTATGATACTTGATCGGTTGTTGTTGGTTAGCATTATGATACTTGATCGGTTGTTGTTGGTTAGCATTATGATACTTGATCGGTTGTTGTTGGTTAGCATTGTGATACTTGATCGGTTGTTATTGGTTAGCATTATGATACTTGATCGGTTGTTATTGGTTGGAACTACAAGACTTGTTTGGGATTATTAGTTAGAACTAAGAGACTTGTTTGGGATTATTAGTTAGAACTAAGAGACTTGTTTGGTTGTTATTAGTTATAATTATGATACTCGTTTATTCCTTATTAGTGAGACTTATTTTTGTTATTAATTTATTGACAATACAAAGTTGTTGTTGTTTTGTAATTATTAATTGGAACGTATTAAAAGGTTGTTGTTGTTTTGTAATTATTAAATGATCAAGTATCATAATGCTAACCAACAACAACCGATCAAGTATCATAATGCTAACCAATAACAACCGATCAAGTATCATAATGCTAACCAATAACAACCGATCAAGTATCATAATGCTAACCAATAACAACTGAACGACGTCTGCATCTTTCAATTCGTAACATCATCAAAAGAAGTCAGGTCTTAACATTTTAAATCTAAGTATTCGAGAGAAATTCTCTTTTAAGCATGCAATGGAAACCAAATAAATTCTCAAAGCAATACGTAGGTAAATAATGTAGAATACACACGAACGTCGTGGGTATGAAAGGTTGCCAAAAGTGTAATACAAAAATTAAACATTACACAGAAACGTCGAGCGGATAACGAAATATTCACATGCGGTATAATACTTATAAAAATCAATATTTCACATCCACTTTCTTCGCTTGAAGCCTTTATCAGTTGCTGTCATTTATTGAAAGGTATAAAGTATAAAACATGTAAAATTGTTCCAACAGAAGCAAACACTTTTCATGCTCTTATAAAACTGTCACAGCGTCGAAGACCATCACTATTGTCCTGAGGTAATAACGATATTTTTTCAACAACGTTAACTGCCATCAGATAGATTTTGTATTGTATTCGAGGACCATTTACTCATACAAGATGAACAATTCATTTCTTTTCATTTTACAGCTTCTTCTTGATCTTTACTGTAAAACTCTTAAATGATTTTAGTGTATTTTATACTCACTCCTTATAAAATCACTCATGTTGTACGGCAATGCCGCTGAACGCACTCCGCACTTATCGCTATGGGTACTGTATAAGAGTTGCAGTTAATATCCACATAACTAATAGAAGACTAGCAGTATAGTTCTTTACTAGATAGAATTAATTTATATTAACCTCACCTATTTTAACGTTTCTACACCCAATACAACAGCTCACCAAACTTACACATCTTGTAAGTATTATACCAAGTAGCCTATTGAAAACCTCTCATAATTGAACTGAACCCTACATTCTATTTTATTCTATCTAAGAAGTTCATGGTTTACATAGGGATCAAAATATTATTGTACACGTTGCCACGCTTACACAAGAACTTTACTCTTTTTACGAGGCTCTCATTTTCACAGCCCGGGTTTAGTCTAGGGTTGCGGAGCGAAAGGTCCAACGTTCGAGCGGCACTGCCGCTGAACGCGCTCCACACTTACAGCTATGGGTGCTTTATAAGAGTGTCAGTTTATCTGGAAATTTGAACCAAAGCTGGACAAACCCATGAGACGATGAATGTTGTTGACAAGCTTCCTTCTATCTGTTCTGTAGTTCAAAATGGACGACTGTACTTGAACTTATGGGTCTCTCATCTAACCTTTTAGAACATGTTCATATATAATATGTGTTCAGCTTGAAACTACGAAATATCTCACTTTCACTGATTATTCAGTTACATAACCTAAACTTGTCTCTCTAGAATTTCCGATCACATTCTTTATCATGACGTTCCTGTAAAAATTCTGACTTAATCAATACTTTCGTCAACTACAACTCTACATCAATAATTACACTTAAAGAGCAAACTTGTAGCACATATTTACAAGTACAAAATACACTATAAATCAGAGTTGATACATTTTACAACTTGTCACAAGAAACCATTCACAACGATTACGTAACTTCCCGTTAGAGAGCAACGTGGCTTAATGTTTTGGATTCGTAGTCGAGAGATTGAGTGTTCGAGGCTTGCCCGCGACATGTTTTTGTCCCCTTGAACAAGATACGTTACCCCAATTTCTTCAATCTACTCAACTGTATGATGGATACAAAAGGAGTAGTTGGGGGTTCGCTTGTGGTGGACTGTCATCCCATTCGGCGAATTGTGTCACATCCGTTTCTGCTTCAGGAAATACTGCTCTCTTGTGTGCTTTTCAGGCACGGAAAGAATTAACTTACTTAACTTGCATTATCACAAAATAATCTACTCTTTAGATAATAACTATGGAAATACACATGCATTTTCAGTTTTTTCCCATAACAAAACATTCTGTTCAATTTTCTCTTCATCATATTTCTAATTCTAGGAAACTAATAAAACTAATCCACGCAATGCTCTCTAGGTTTATGAATGTTTTTACATTATTCGTGTCTTAAACATTTTCACACCATAAGATATAAACAGAACCACGTTTACCATATATTTATTAGTTACTGATCCGTCAGTTTATTTGCTTATTTGATTCCATATATTCGTTAGTTTGTTTTAAACCCGAATTTTAGTGTTATAAGCTCTCAAACTTACCTCTGAGGAGCAACAAGCAAAGGAAAAAACAAGAATCCCAAAGCGTTCGATATTTGATTCACAGTGAACTTGATCTATGAAACATAGCAACAACAATATCTTTCCAAGTGACTCATCCTTTCCAGAACGTTCACTACGATTTTTCTAAACCATAGAACGCTCAACGTTTTGTCCATGGCCATAAAACTTTTGTATTTTATACTTTAGCAGTTCATTCATTTGAAACGTCATAAACTTTCTCTGCTGTCCTTATGACCTTCATATAAAACCTGTTATCAAAATACTATTTAAAAATAGCAGACTTGATCATCATTTTCATTTTCGTTAAACTTAACAATCCGCAAGGTTTTTCCTGAAACATTCAGAATGTTTCACAATAAACAGGATGTGTGTTTCCAAAAACTGTTTACTAAACACCTACATATTAAAAGGTTATCAAAATACAAATTAATAAAAGCAAAATTTAACTATTTTTTGTGCCTTACAGAGTTCTTATGAAACGTTTACAATTTGCTTCTAATATACAGGATATCTCAATTCCAAAACTGTTTACTGAACTATAAATCATAAAACTTTTTTTTTTCTGGTAAACTGAACTTCGTCACTAACAGTATATTAAAAACCCCAAAAAATATAATTTTATTACAAGTAACAGTTTTTACAGTAAGGAAGATTGTTCTTTAGAACATTTACAATGCTTCGATCATTGGTGCGATCATTCTCATGTACACAAGTTTTAACGGTAAAAGAAGGTATGGAAACTTCGTAACTGTTCTGAAAAATAATCTTCTTTACTGTAAAAGCTATAACTTGTAGTAAGATAATAGTTAAATCAGTAAGGAAACTCAAAAGAAAACAAAACAAAAGTGTCTGTTTCGCTTATACGCCTGTCAATTAAACAAAATGTGAATAATTGTAACTGACCCAGATCACGTTGTTTTAATTAACCTCTGTCTCAGACGTACATTCAAAACAGGTAAACAGTTTTAAGTTTGTAATATTGTCAAATCTGACAAGGATGTTTCTTTCCTAACGCTATAATTAGATAAATACTGGCAGTTAAAAACAGGTTCGAAAAAATCGGGATGTATATTTTCAAAATGTCTTCTTACAAATTCTGCGTTTTATTATGTGATTTGGCGGGTAGACAATGGTAGCTACCGTTACCGAGACTAGTTTTTAAAAGTAAAGTTCTATCAAGGTGTGTATCATTTTACCCGAATAAGGGATACCCAGTTGGAGACATGTATATTACAACGCTTTTGCATTGCACGATACACCTTAGTACAACGCGTGCGTAATCGTTTACATGCCATTTTAATTTTACAAACAACAATCACTTTAATTTCGTTCACTAAAAAAAAAAGGATTAGCCAGTAAAACCTATACAAATTAGTGAGTAAAAACTATACCAATTAGCGGGTAAAACCTATACAAATTAGTGAGTAAAACCTGTACAAATTAGCGAGTAAGACCTGTACAAATTAGCGAGTAAGACCTGTACAAATTAGCGAGTAAAAACCTATACAGTCTGTAAGGACTTGAAAGTGTACTCGCAGTTAAATTAAATTATGTTTACGTCATTACTCTCAAGTAAACAATGAACTTAATGATAGCACCAAATAGACATGCCACTATATCTTAAATAAATGTATGCTTCCTTTAATCCACGTTAAATAACCAGATTAAGTACATGAAAGAACGGTAACAGAACAATTGATATTTTGTTTCAGAATGTCGCATTCTAGTCTATTGTGACGCCAGCCGCCTTCAGCAAAGAGCATTAAAACGAAACATGTCTAACTTATGATACATGTTTTAATTAACTGTTTAGGAAACCAAAACAGTTATTTATTTCGAATCAAAGCCATTAAGCATTCTCTACGACATCCACCTGTCTATCTCCCTATCTGTCTATCCATCCGTTTGGGAAGAAAGTAGATCTTTGAAAATTCTACCTGTTTAATCAAGGTGAAAGTTGCCATGGAAACAAAACAAAAGGTTATGTCATCTTTTGCCCCATTGAGTAAGCTGGCCATGCACCAGCCGATCAATAATAGAGAAAGAGTATTGATCTGAGTGCCTGAACTCAGTTCGTGATTGGTACTATATTAACCAATATAAATGATAATTCGAATCTCAATTTTTTTTCCCACAGACTTCTCTACAATTTAACACAACTTACAAGGGAAACATCACGTGTTATTATGAAGAAGACACCAAGTTATTAAAACGTGTTCCTTGTTATGAAGAAGACACCACGTTATTAAAACGTGTATTTTGTTATGAAGAAGACACCCGGTTATTAAAACGTATTCCTTATTATGAAGAAGATACCACGTTATTAAAACGTGTATTTTATTATGAAGAAGACACCCAGTTATTAAAACGTATTCCTTATTATGAAGAAGATACCAGATTATTAAAACGAATACCTTCAAATTAAAGACATACGGTCGGTTTGTATCAGTTCTGTCTGATTTATATCAATTTACATTAACTAAAAAAAAGTGTCTATAATCAAATCATTGAAAAGTATTAAGATAAACATATCAACCTGAAAATGAAACAGCAAAGTTAGTGTCAAGTGACTTTAAAACTCATGAAAATACTTATAAACAATAAGTTCCTTACAAATTAAAATAAGGATAAAACTACAAGTTACGATGAACGAACTTAAATTGGTAATTTATCTTTTTTACGAAATACATAAGTCGACATTAAAGCACTTGTGTCTGCTACAATTTGAATTAAAGCTTTTTGATGACGAAGAGTTAACACCTTACAGGTTTCCTCCACTGTCGTGTTCAGAAGATTTTGTTTGTTTATTCCTTAAGCACAAAGTTACACAAAGGGCTATCTGTGCTGTGCCCATCACGGGTATCTAAACTCGATTTTTAGCATTATAAACTTTCATAGGAAGTTATATTGTTGAATGTTCTACCGACTGTAACAATGCTCGTGTCTTTTCTACTCCTTACCTTGTCCTGGAATGTTTAGTTTCGTCGAAAATTATTTATACGGAGAGACTTCAACAAACACAAAATATAAAAAGTAACTGATGTATGTTACAAAGACAAATACAGAATGAAAAAAAAAACAAGCAAAACTGGTAGATGAAATTTAGTAACAATAACTAAAGCGTAAAGAACAATACCTTTATATTAGATATTTTGGTTTCTACCAGCAGAAATCACGAAATATTTTTAAGCAAATAAGAATATCTAAAGGAATGTATTAGGTCGTCAAGAAATTAATGTCGCTATTTTTTAGATGAAAAACCCGAACAACTTATATATCAAAACAAAACATTTATTAAATTAAATAGTTTCCATTCTTATCGATGATGATTTTCCATCATACAATTAAATTGTTAATGCCCTGATTGAAGAAATCACTTGGCTTTGAAGCAAAAACAGGTCGATGTCCTCTTTAACACCTTCCACATTTGCATACGTTTTCCCATTAAGATGGTGTTGCAGCGAACGAAAAAGATGGTAATATAATGGTGCCATATCTGAAGAATATAGTGGATGGGGGAGAACTTCCCAACCCAACTCCATAATCTTGTGTTGCGTTAAACGTGCCACAAGTGGGCGTGCATTGTCGTGGAGAAGAACACCTTTCCAATTGACGAGTGAAGGGCGTTTCTGATGAAGAGCTTGATTTAAACGTTCCAACTGCTGACTGTAGATCTCTGCATTGACATTTCGCGGTGGATTGAGGAATTCGAAATTAATTACTCCTTTGATGTCCCACCAAATGCAAAGCATCA
>NW_013665900.1:155146-156151 GCF_000517525.1 Limulus polyphemus
AATACTAGGGCCATTTCACGAGTGTGTTGCCTTGGGTTAGACTCAACAAACGTCTTCAGAGCAACAATATCAATTCCAATATGTCAGCCCCTGCCATCACAGTTTTTAAGGCTAGTGTCACCTGAACGAAATTTGCTGAACCATCGTTGACACTTACGAACGTTCAAAACATTTCCATAAACTTTTTTGATATTATTTGTGGCTACAGAGGCATTGTTTCCCTTCTTGTATTCAAACATCATTACATGCCGAATGTGTGTCTCGTCGTGTGCCATCATTATAAGGGATTAGAGTACACTAAACTTTACACGTAACACATTATATAGGCTACATTAACGTGACGTTTAGGCGGTTCGTTTAACTATTATACGTGATGTACATTTTTTGGGAGTGCTTAATGAAAGTGTTCCGAAACGCGACATTAATTTCTTGACGATCTAATAAAATCAAATGATGTATAATTGTTGCAGTTGGTTGAAAAGAACTTTGGTTTACATCACTTTAACATTCACCCATGTCAGTCAGTAATTATTAAGACATTATTACAGGCATCCATAAATATTGTAATACTCGTTTGGCTCTAGACTTCACGTTTTCAAACACGTCTTTCTACTTAATAATAAAGAACATTCGAACTTTCTATTTTTCTGTAATATGTTCACATCATCACGTAATTGCCATTTTCTCAATTTTAAGAGCTCCGTATTGACATGCGCAATACAGTGACAGTTAAAACAGCTCCCCACGGTCCCTGGACAAATTTGTCGAGCTTACGAACTTTTTTTATAGAGTGAGTAACAGCATCAACATTCATTGTCGCCCTCAAGTTTCAACCTTCAAAACACAAGAAACTATTCGTCAGTGGATCAAATCCTGTTCATCAGCAGAGACAATTCATTCGTTAAATATTTCCTTGCTCTACCAATAAAATTAATACGCTATTAAGTGGTGGTGGTTTTTGAATTTCATTCAAAGATACACGAGGGCTATCTACACTAGCCGTCC
>NW_013665900.1:156932-176798 GCF_000517525.1 Limulus polyphemus
ACACAAATGTCTTTCCACGTTGTACATGATGTGTAATTGTATTACAAAGAAATCTAATCAGATAGACCATTGGCCATAGTATAAATATATCGATAAAGTTATATAAAAATTACATAATATATGCTTAACAGAGACATAAAGCTATTCAATTCTCAACCTACACATTCCAATTTATAATTATACAAGACACCGGAGAGAAACATTTCAACAAAATAATACAAAACAACTTAAAAGTAGATCAATAAAACATTAGGTGGAGTACTGTAACTAACATAACATGGCTTTAACAGATACTACGACACTGACTTTCACGCCTGACATTAGAAACTGCATCATAGAGTACAGAAGATTGAGTGTTATTCTTAATCCAGAAACACAGATTAAAAAAGTCTGAAAGATATAGATTTTTAACGGTGAATTTTGATACAGAGTGCACTACGTAATCACGAGAAACTCCGCAACTACGGATTTACGACCTTACTAACACATAAAGCTATCATTTATACAATTAAGTCTAATCTAAAAAAAACTTAATTAAAGCATTAATTTTATACATTTGTTCTATTACAGTCAAAGTGTCCATTATAATAATCCTCAATTTTAACTGCAGTTCTCAACCATTAAAATGGGGCCTGACACATATTAACAAAACTCAGAGATCACAGTTTTCCTTTACAGATTTTAAGAAGGAAAGACTTTTCTCAAAGATCGTTTTTGCAAAAGAGAGAAGAAAAAAAAAGCACTTTGGATATTAAGAGATATTTCATATGACACTCTTTACCAGTGATATGGATCAGATTGATATACCGACTGTTTTGCAATTAGAATACAAAGATTGAACGAGATACGCATATATCATCATGATGACACGTATCCGTACAAATAGTAAAATGTACCCATAAAATCAGTCTTTAAGCTATTTTTGATATGATTGGAATTTGTTTAAATTCTTACGAATATTTATAACGAAATTAATATGTAGTTTTCCTAATTTCAAGTCGAACTGGTCCTTTGTATTCAGTGACGAAGCTTCTGATTTTTGTAGTCCAAGATATAACGTAGCAAACCTTGTTTTTTGTACCTATAATATACAGTTAAGCTTCACTTAGCTTTCAAGGAGCAATATGCGCAGATTTTGTTAGAATTTATGATAACATTATGTTTAGGAAGGAGCTTGTAAATCTTTGAATCTTAATTGAAGTTCCCTGTTGACACTTTATATAAAGTTTATGACGTTGTTTTTTGTAAAGCATTACTATGATGTTTTGGAGAAAAAACTCACTGGCGTAATTTTTTGTACTAGATTTTAAGAGTAAAGAAGAATGCACTGACTACTATTTTTTTGCTCCCAGTATCAAGATGATACGTGTGGAAAGAAGAAGAAGAAGAAGAAAAAGACTTGAATTTCCAAATTTATTTCCTTGAATTACACAATACGCACACAAAGGAAACAAAAATATCAGAACTCTCTTTTTATTTACTAAATAAAAGCATAAAATCAAAACAATAACGAGAAAGAAGAAAAACTCCTTAAAAATTAAGAAAGTAGCTTCTTAGCTCTTGGATTTCGAAACTGGGCACCTATATATGACACTAGTGGAAACTATTCAAAACGAAACGACTGTTACAGTTACTCGTTCGACAGTTTTTATTTTTTTTACTTCTCTATGTTATGCTCAATAGTTTAAAAAAAATAACTTTTGGTGTGCTTAAACCACGCTGGAAGACCTGGCTGAAAATAATCATTGTTGCAAACCAAAGCAGAGTTCATAACATTTAAATTCTAGCTTAATGGCTTGATCGGAAATAGAAGTGATGGAGAAAATTGGCTAGATGAGTACGTTTTAAAAACATATCCAACTAACTCCATTTTTAACCATTCTTGTATAGAGAGATCTCCATTATTTTTCAGAAACTTTTACTGAAGTATTTTCTTGAAAACTGGGTTGGTCAAAGTATAGTATTGCGAATTCCAATTATTAGAATGCTGGAAACCAGGTTTCGATACCCGTGGCGGGCAGGGCACAGATAGCCCATTGTGTAGCTTTGTGCTTAACTTCAAACAAACAAATAATTCCAGTGAATTAAATGATATAATTAATATGATGTCCAGAAATTAATTTAGCACAAGTAATTCTTATTAGTAATAGATGTTTTAATTATTTCATGGTACCTTTTAAAAAAGGTTATCTTGTTGCTGTTTTATTTCAGACAGACAGATATAATGCCTAAAGATAGATGTTTAGAATAAATGAGAAAAAGACTGAAAAATAAATATATATATAGAGAATAATACAATAATGATGATTTGGGATGACCATGTATACAGTTTCTTTATTTCTTTTAGATAGTTATGAATAGGTTGTTGTTATTTGTAGTTAAGCACAAAGCTACAGAATAGGTTGTTGTTATTTGTAGTTAAGCACAAAGCTACACAATGGACTATCTGTGTTTTCCCACCATGGGTACCGAAACCCGGTTTCTAGCGTTGTAAGTCTGCAGACATACCACTGTGCCACTGTGAGGCAGTTATGAATAGGAGACATGTCAGAAACTTTAGACGCTCTAAATCATTTGGTTGGAGTAAAGTAATTAAAATTATTAACGTTATGGGAATTACGAAAATAAGAAGATGCTATACGAACGGATGATTCGATATGAATAGACTGTTAACACACAAAAGCCTAATTTGTTTTTAATGAAAAACTGCTACTGCTCGTGTTCGTTCATCCAAAAAATTGGAAGTTTAATACTAGCAGTCTGTGAGGACAGATCTTTTTGGAATCCAGGTTTCTAGTTTTTCTTAATGCTTCGTTGAGATTCTATGCTTATAGACCTAATGCATTTTCCTCCTGTTTTTCTTTATTCAAAGATTATTTGATATCCCACCCTAGTACTTATGCTGCATAATACACAAATGATTGAAGGCAAAGTCTAAAAACAATGACAGTTTAGTTTCAACTTATAACCGTAGCTGTCATAAGTAGCTCCTAACGTTTTAATGTATTATGTATATCATTTATGAACAACGAAATTCGTTCCAAATATTAATGCAAGATGGACGAGTTTAATCCTGAAAAATAGACGTTTCGTCACATTAAACTTATCAGTTGCAATTCACAAACATAGCGAAGTTTTAATTCTATATATTCCACGAAATATATACTAGTTTACAATAGGAAATGATAAATAATATAACAACAACAGCAAAAGTCAGACATTATATATATATATACATACAATCAACTTTCACACAATACGAAAAAAGAAGACATAAACCTAACATGTCCAACAGTTTTTTGAAAACATTAGATATTTTTTTCTGGAATAAGGAAACAAAATATTCTTCATAAAGTCCCTGTATAACTGCTAAGACAGCTATAATATTACTTTGAGTATTACTGATACCTGCTGTCTCGTGGCTCCATGGTAACATTGGCGGCTTATAACCTTCTTGTGTGTACAGCGCAGATTACCTACTGCGCAACTTTGTGCTTATACAAATAAACAATATCCTTTAAGATATTACTCTCTAGCAAGTCATTAGCATTGTTAAATAAAAATATAAAAAAGCCCAGACACAACACATCAGAATTTGTTGTTGTTTTTTTGTTAAAAGAATGACAAAATCTGTCTACTTGCATTTATTGAATGACAACAGCTAAAAATATATAACATGGTTTATTGTAATGGACGAAGATATAAAGATACAAGGAGAAGGAAATAAAAATACATAAAGATATATTTTATCCTTATTCATTCATGTGTATTAGTAAATTTATGTTTATTAATCAAAACAGGTCGAAAAGATAACAGATTCTTATAAGGATATGCTAGCAAGAGTTTTAGTTGAGGTTTTTATAGGAAAAACTTCAATTTTGCTAGAAATATCATTTGTAAGTTTTCTACTTAGTACACGTTTGACATCAACTTCATGTCTGATTGACATTGTTTTCGAGTTTCCTTAAAGTTTTAAGACTTCTGTCGCACACAAACTACAGCAATTAAATTACAGACACTGTAACTGAAACATGACCTCGCTTGGTTTGGCTGAGGATGTAGAAATGATTAAATGACAAAATATGCACTAGTCACAAAAAACGTTACTAGACACGTTGACAATATACTTTACACAATGTAATCGAATACTGAGAATAAGCAGAAAGATGTTTTTAATACAAAGACAACTCACTGCTGAATGAAACGACATATGGAAGGAAATTACTCTTCTGGCATCTTGCCACATAAAGAACAAACAAAAAACGCATAATACATGGAGACTTTAGATGCCATAACGTCACATTTGCCGTCAAATTCATTCCTCATATTAAATTTGATTTTCCCACGACAAAGATAGTTCTGCTGGTATGCACATTTTTCACACCACTTATTTTTATGCAGCCAATTTCTTAAATCTCTACTGAACTGATAAGGAAAAACGTGAACGTGTGGAATAAAAATAAAAGCTCCAAAAGAACACAGTGACACAGTTTAATAAGAAATCAAATTAATTAGATGAGTAAAGAAAATAATCAGAAACGTTTATTTAAAAACCAAATTTCATATTCGAAATTTAAAATAAAGTTTTTAACCGTCATTCTGTGCCATTCTCGTGTACTAATTTTTATGATACTGTTTGTTAGGAACAGTAAAAAATAATCCTTTATTTCTGATGTCTTTTTTATTTGTTTGTTTGTTTGTAGTTAAGCACAAAGCTGCACAATGGGCTCTGCCCACCAAAGGTATCGAAACCCGGTTTCTAGCGTTGTAAGTCTGCAGACATACCGCTGTGCCACTTGAATTTGAACGCCTTGACATCACAAGCCCCCCCCCCCAGTGTCACAGCGGTATGTCTGCGGACTTACAACGCTAGAAACCTGGTTTCGATACCCGTTATTGGCAGAGCACAGGTAGCCCATTGTGTAGCTTTGTGCTTAATTTCAAACAAAGAACCGACTTTTCAAAAAATATCGTACCAATCCATCGTTTTAGAAAGCTCACTCGATACAGAAAAGGAATATGTGGCTAAAGAGATACAGAGTATTGAGTATGCTATATTAAAACGATTTTGAATATGCAAGT
Source organism: Limulus polyphemus (assembly GCF_000517525.1). Taxonomy (NCBI): domain Eukaryota; kingdom Metazoa; phylum Arthropoda; class Merostomata; order Xiphosura; family Limulidae; genus Limulus; species Limulus polyphemus. Next base: position 162,015 of record NW_013665900.1, read on the forward strand.
TAGCAGGTCACGTGATAACCACATCCGATATAAAGTCGCAGTGGTAGGAAATCTATCAAACTATAATTTGACATTGTTTGGCGTTGCCTAGACAGTGTGATATCAGCGAATACTGATCACTTTTAGAAAGATAATCTAAAAGCCCTTTCCGACGCAAAATATTCATACGTTTAGATCACGAAGGTGGGTTCGGATCGAAGATTTATGATTTCCAAAACGAGGATATTCTTTGTACTTAATGGCTTTGGAAACAAATTAATTGCGATCAACTAGGGATAACAAGCAGAAGGAGACAAGCAACAAATCGTACTTCAGACAATGATAAGCAAAGTATGGTTTCTTGTAACACGTAAGGAACCATGAACACAAAGGCCAGTGGAAAAGTCATCCACATTTTAAAGACAAGACAATCAAGAAGGATCTCCGTTTGGAAAAGCCACGTGTACACAAGTTGCTTCCACGACATATCCGTTTCTCCGTCGCATATATATATCTCCAACCAATTGGAGCATGAAACAGTAATTCAAGCAGTCCCACGTCAAATTGTTGAATGCAGCGTAAATGGATTTCTATGCAACTGGGCTATTTAAACAGGTGCTATAAAAGCATCGTTCTCGTACACTAGAAGGATAATGGAAAGTCTGCAGGGGAGAGGTGAGCTTTGGAGATGAAATCCTCACGATGGAGCCTTTTACAATTAAAACTGCTCTACAGTAGTATTGTAAAAATTCCCTTTGTCAGATAGATCATGACCGGATGTGGTGACATGAACTGTAACGACGTGTTGAGATTCCCAAATCGTTTTAATATAACGTAGTCTAAAACGTATCTTAGAAAGAATAACCATTTATAGTAGTGTTTCAGGGCAAGAAGACTAGTATAAAACATATCTTAGAAATAATAACCTTTTATAGTAGTGTTTCAGGGCAAAAAGATTAGTCTAAAACGTACCTCGGAAAGAATAATCATTTATAGTAGTGGTTCTGGGCAAGTAGACTTGTCTAAAACGGTTCTTAGTAAGAATAACCATTTATAGTAGTGTTTCAGGGCAAGAAGACTAGTATAAAACATATCTTAGAAATAATAACCTTTTATAGTAGTGTTTCAGGGCAAAAAGACTAGTCTAAAACGTACATCTGAAAGAATAATCACTTATAGTAGTGGTTCTGGGCAAGAAGACTTGTCTAAAACGGTTCTTAGAAAGAATAACCATTTATAGAAGTGTTTAAGGGCAAGAAGACTAATCTAAAACGGTTCTTAGTAAGAATAACCATTTATAGTAGTGTTTCAGGGCAAGAAGACTAGTATAAAACATATCTTAGAAATAATAACCTTTTATAGTAGTGTTTCAGGGCAAAAAGACTAGTCTAAAACGTACATCTGAAAGAATAACCATTTATAGAAGTGTTTCAGGGCAAGAAGACTAATCTAAAACGATCTCCTCTTGTCGAGTAAGAAGGACTGTAGCATTCAACAAGGATGCGTTTGATGTTCAATGTTTCAAAAGACAGTTTTTTGTAAATGTTTTCTGATGTACGAAAACAAGAGCTAATACTAATACTTTGAACGTTAACAATATTGCTCTTGTTACTTAGTTTTTTTAGCAAATTATACATATAACGCCTGTATTTACAACCATTTCCAAAATTGCTTACTTTATTCCATAGAAAATACTTACAATATATATATATTCATATTTTGTAATTGTTTTTATTTTTACATTATTGTCGATAAAAGAAAATTGAAATTAGGACTTTAACTACTTCATGGAGATCGAAACTTATAATTAATTAGGAACACTTATAAAGCTGACATAGAAGGAAAAAGATCTAAGGGGATTTTTGTTTTATTGTTTTTTATGGCATAGAAGGCTCCCGATCTGTTAAGATCTTCAAAATAACCTAGATTTTTTTATTTAATTTTTAGATTTAGATTGTTTTAATACGTTGTCAGCATACACAGAAGCATAGGGGAATGTTATTTGATTAAATGAAAAATGTCACTAACAAAGTAAAGGAATAAAATAAATTAACTTACAGTCGATAAAGTTTCATTGAGTGAACAAAGCTAAAGAGTGTAAGTAAAGGTGTGAAAGGGTAGGAGTTAAGGTTACAGGTAACGTAAAACGATTTATCGAAAGAAGTAAAAGCTGTACTAGAAGTGACAATCGTTTTAGATAACGTTTCTACAGTTCTAGATTTAATTTGATATTTCCAAAACCAAATTGGCATTAAAGGAGTTTAGGACTTACAAGCCAGTTGGTATAGCTCAAAGATTAATGACCACTGAGGTGACACTTGAGGTTTCCCGTGTTCGATGGACTATCTCAGTAACTAAAGTTGACAAGCCGAGTCTCAGGTTCCAGTCCCAGCCAGTTTCAGTTTTCATTTTCTCAGATACAATCAACATTATAAGAAGGTGTATTAAACTTTTCTACATATGGTGTAAGAGTGTTAAGTATAGTGTAGAAGACTGGAACTTGATGAACAGATATAAATCGTAGCCTGCAAGATTGTTAGTTGATATTGGAAGCTAGCAGGTAACTGAAGTGAAAATATGCAAATTGATTTGGGAATCTTAGATATGTTGTATATTACAATGCTTCTCCACTGAGTGAATGATTAATGAGATCAGAATCAGGGTGAATGAGTATTATCAATTATACAACAAATGCAAGAGCAAAAGAGTCATTAGTTATTGTAATTTATTCTAGTTTTAGTTTGATAAATACATATATATATTTTATTTATTTTATATTGTATTCATTCTAGCTTGATGTATATTTAAGTCATAATAAAGAATTTTACATTTTTATTTAGTACTTTCTTGTATTTTCTTGGAACTGGAGTGAATGAGGTGAGGTGAAAAACGTATAGGGGTGAATGATACTGGAAAAGGTTGAGAAGCACTGATGTATAAGATTTGTGGTTAGTATGGGAGATTGAAATTTGTACGAAAGTTGATCTTTAAGGACGATATTAGGTGCTAAAGAGTACGTTTAGTAAATAGGAATTAATGTGAAAAGTTAAAAACTGGCGCGAAAACATGAACATTTGCTTGGAATGTTGAAAGCCGGTGTAAAAGAGTGTATCTAATATAGAATCCTGAGATATGACATGAAAGAATTAAAGTTAGCTGACAAGTAGGAACTTGTATATAAGAATTAAAATTGGTTTGTTGATTGAAAACTGGTGAAAACAAAATGAAATCACCGTGTTTATCACTGTGAAAACATGAAATCACTGTGTAGTGATAAACGCTGACATGAAATGATTAAAATTGGTCTGGGAGGTTGATAACATATTTAAAATAGTTTCCATATTTTGAAAATTATGTAAAGGTGTAGAAAGTTGATAGGTGGTTAAGTTGATTTTGAAATTTAAATTTACTGTTGTAAAATCATAGATTGGTATTAGTTTATTGAACCTGAACGGCACATTGTGCAACATATGGGCTAAGCAGTCAGGTCAGAAACCCGCAAAGTTCAGGCATAGTCATACCTAATTTAGAACTGTTGACCAGAGAGTGGCCAATATAAAATAGTGAAGGTTGATCTGAAATATTGAAAGCTGGTCTAAAAAGTTCAGAGATGGTGAGAAAGGCTATAATTTACTTTGTAAGAGTAAGAAATAATGGTAAGTGGTGTGAGAGGTAGGAAACTGGTATGAAAGAGTGGGAATCGATCTGTTATATTGAAATATAATGAGAAAATGGAGCAATTGATCTGAGAAGATGAACGCTTTTGCAAAGTGTAGGTGTTGATCTGTGAGGTTAAGATCTGATGTAAAGTGTGGTGTTTAGTTTGTTTGTAATTAAGCAAAAAGCTACACAATGGGCTATTTGTGTTCTGCCCACCACGGGTATCGAAACCCGGTTTCTAGCGTTGTAAGTCTGCAGACATAGTGGTGTTTATAAAGATCAGAATGTAATGTAGTGGAATAATAACTGATGTGAAAGTCGGTGTAAAGTGTAGATGTTGATCTGTGACGTTGAGATCTGGTGTAAAGTGTGGTGTTTAGTAATATTAGAAGCTAATAGTAGTAGAACATTTCTCAACATGCACGACAATAAACAATTAAATATAAGATATTGGTTAGACTTGGATAAGTTGAATTACATGAATTATACGTTATAACATTTAGTTTTGAAAGGCTTTCTTATAACCATGTTCAGTTTTTAGTTGAATACTTAATTTCTTTTATTTACACCAAGAGCGCCTCCAGTGGCTCAGCAGTAAACTTTAAGACTAATAATGCTATAATTCGGGGAATTATCCCCCAAACGGGCATAGCGCGATAACCCATTGGGTAACTCACACAAAGAACTGCTTTAAGTTAACAATGTTGAAACTCTGATGTAACAAACGGAACTTTTATTAGAATTTTATCTTCACTGTTATTACAACACAATAAAGAAATTTGTTTACATAAAAAAAGCGAAGTGGAAAGGAGCGGCAATCATATTGTGTTCAGAAAACAGGTCAGAGTTTGGGACGGGTATTTCACTCTACACTTGTAAAAACATTGTCTTCTTTAGTGCTTAAAAAATGGTGTAAATTATGTATTTTCTTATTGCTCTCATCTAAAAAACTTTTAATAGCTCGTGAAAGAAACGTTGAAAGCGAGAAAAACACATAAAAACTAACATATTTCTATTTTGTATTTGTAGCTCAGAAGTTGTCATAGGCGTGAGTAATCAGCGTTCTTGTTTAGATAGCTGAATGATACATCATAACCAATAAGCAATTTTGATCTTCTGGCGACAGAGTAATGAAAAAGCAAATCACAGCTAACTTTGTTGGTAAGGCTGGAGTGACCAAAATATACTGGGCTATACTGTGCGAAATGATGGTTGGAGATTTCATTTTTTTTTAAAACCATACTTGGCAGTAGATTAGTTGTGAGTAAATAAATCACATTTGCTCGGAAAGAACGAACATGCTCCGTGACTTGAAAACATGAACGTGCTATAGCGTTTCAAATTAGGAAAGAAATACATTTATTTCTTCACGAGTTGTAAGTAAAACACGATACTTTTCTTTGAGAACTTAACTGTAGAAAGGTTATAATAATTGAATATAACTGCTTTTAGTTTTCCTAACAAATTTTTAAATTAGACTTACTTTAAATGGTTTGTAATGTAGAGATTACGTAAGGATTACTGTTACTGTAGATGATTCGCAAGATGTGTCGCATAATTTAAATTCATATGTATATTTGTTTACACTAACATTCCGAAATATGTCATTTTTCTCTTTGATATACAGTTTTCACATTCTTGTTTATGTATCTATATTGTCTCTAACCTGTTTTTTGACAAATTACGGTTAACGTGATAATATTAATATTAAATGAAGAAATGTCAATGTAGACATAGAAATGTTAAGGGTATTATTTCATCAAACTAAAGATGGCGTTTTTGGTGAGGTAATACAATAATCGGCATTTTGGGTTTAGATATTTTGACTAAATTTCTAACTCTATGCTATTTCTCATAAAACAAGACTTTCAAAAAACCCTTTTCCCGATTAAATATAAATGTGTTTTCATAGTCTTTTACTGAAAACTAAAGTTACGAATAGATAACGAGCCTGTTAAAAATCAGAATAAAATAAAATATGGACGCTCTGTGTGTAAAGTCCAATTTAAATTCAAGGTCCTTGAGACCCAATCATAACCAGCCCATGAGAGACCAATCAATGAAGTCAAACTGAAGTTTGAAATGCTTGATGTGCTGTAAAAACTATGCTATACAGGTGCTCTGTTTGACAGAGGAAATCTATGATTGAAATTAACATTTTGAAAGAGCATAGTGGCGCAGTGTTGCTGCTTTAAACGACTTTCAACAACCAAGTTGGGTGAGAAAATAAATCGATATCGTTTATCTTTGAAAAGTTCTATTTCGCTGCTTCGTAAGCTCATTTTTAATGGAAAGTGAAAGGCATATCTATACTTGTTCTTAAGTATTTGTTGCATTTATATGCGATAAAAATATGAATTTTGGTACGAAGAGTATGCAAAAAAAAAAACAGTTCTTTAAAAAACAAATTCACGTAAAATCATTCACATGAGTTTTATTTATTTTCCAATATACATTTAGCACTTTTATATAAACCCGAAAAGAAGCGCTTTAGCTTTGTATGTTTGCAAAGATTCCACAGAATATTTAAAATTGGAATACACCAAGAGTAGTCATTCTCGAAGCAAAACTATGTTTTTTGTTTTTTTAGAGTCTTGAAGATGTGATTTGTAGAGGCGTCTTTACAGCAAAGACAGTGGCACAGCGGTATGTCTGCGGACTTGCAACGCTAAAATCCGGGTTTCGATACCCGTGGTGGGCAGAGCACAGAAAGCCCATCGTGTAACTTTGTGCTTAATTACAAACAAACAATACAGCTCTTGTGAAATATTTAGCGCGTTAAAACCCACTTAGAACTTCGTAGGGAAAGTTACCAGTTTGCTTGAAAACGACTGATTTTAATTTAAATCAGTATTAACCTCAAAACGTTTTAGTAGAGGTAAAAACGGTTTTTAATAGAAAATACTTACTGGAAACAACAAGTTATGCATTTGTCATTAGAGCTATTGCATGTAATAATTATCAGGTTGCCGCAATTCCTTGTTTTGAGCGGTAAAGAGCATAAAAGCAGTTTCATGAAAACTGATATTTCTGTATCTTATAGTCATTCATCAGAAACAAAAAACTCACAACTATTGTTTACTTTGTTTTAAAATTTGTGATATTCATTACAAAATTATCTAAAGAATTAAATTATCTGAATCTAGAAGCTCATATATTACTATAAATTCATTATATTTTATACATTTCACACAATTTTATCTCCCATTGGATGTAAGTTTTCGAAATATAAACAGAAGTCTAGTGTCCTAGTTAACATTTTTTGATCATGTAGCTAACTTACGCACGTGGTATAAGCCTAACATGAGAATTTTTGACTTGGTCCCCTTGTATTAGAACTTTGATACACATTTTTGTTCAGATTACTTCAGAAAGTTGAATATGTTTAAAATAAGCGCTCTAGATTGGTCGTAGCCCAGTGGTTAGCACACTCTGGATGTGAATCTGAGGGAACCTGGTTGCCGCAAAAATGCACTCCGTACTTTGAAGTCATGAGTGCACTATAAGAGTGACGGTGAAATCCTACTATTTGGTCAGACAAGAGTAGCCCACAAGATGGCGGTGGGTGCTGTTAACTATAGCTGTCTTCCCTTTATCAACTCAAAGTTATGGACGACTATGGACCAATTGTCCATTTTTGTAGCTTAACGCGAAAATTCTGAAACAAACAAACAAACATGCTCTCTCTCTTATTTGTTACATTTTTTAACTGCTGCGTAGTTCAGTAATCCGGGTCGTATTGCGCAAGTTTCTGCCAGCTTCCTAGATTGTATGTAAACCTTTCTCTGTGGCTTTCTTACATAAAGACGATGCATCGTAAACGAACCACAGTTTACATTAAGATCGACCACGATTTCATTCTAAAGCTTTTCTAGAGTAAACAAGAAAGATCAGCGTAACTTTTAGTTAGTCATGAGTTGTATGACGTGGTTAAACAGTTTACAGTAAAAATGTCAGATTAAGTAATTGAAGCGAACTGACACGTCTCAACACACAGTCTTAACATAAGGTTATTCATTCGAAGTATCTGTACTTAATTTCCGTAAATATAATACTAAACAACGTTAAATTGATGCTAACAAAAGTTGTCTCGATTTTCGTAAAACGTTTGATACTAACTCAATCTTTTAATTTGTATTATTAGCTCGACTAAACATAGTACATCAACTTGCAAAATTATAAAATGTTCTAGTTCTAAATATACACAATAATATACGTGCTTCGTGCTTTTAATTAGTGTTATTGGGTTTCTAAACTAGAATACAGAAATAAACGAATTGTTATTTTTTCTGTTGCTAATCAACTTATACAGATTACCACACACGTATAATTAATAAAAACACTTTTGTTAATGAAATATTTTTATATGTACTTTTTCGTGTTAAATAATTTAAATATAACTTTTAGCTATTTAAGAGAAATACCATGAGAGGGTGCTATTCAATTTAATCAAAGGTATTTTAATTTTAAAAATTTTACTTTAATTCTAAGCAAATATGAGAGTGTTTTCTTGTTTAACATTCTTACTTTAAAATGAAATAATAATAAAAAAAACTGGATAACAGAAATCTAAGTTATTCACCGCTTTTGTTCCCAGGACTTTTAGTGCTGTCCAATTGAGCTTGAATTATGCTCAGACTCGGAGTGATAATGGCCGGTAAGGTTTTGGCCCGAAGTAGTGGAGGTCTCTTCTTAGGCAAAACTTTCTCAGTCACGTGACTACAAAAAGAGAAAAGAAGTATAAATTCAGACAACTTTCTAAACAATTTTAGAGGACAACTATACGAAGATTAACATGCAAGACAGAAAGAAAATCGAACACATTCTTCAGTGAGACGTGTATTATAACTATTAGATATCTAATGAAAAATTTGTGCGTTACCAGAAAAGCCAATAACTGGATGTCGGCGCTTTTCCCCGCCCTCTTTTATCCGCTCTTTACAGAACGTTTAAACTAGTAAATGTTGATTTAACCAGATAAGTAATTATAAAACTATCTAACAGGGAACATATTACTCCACAAAAGCAAAAATATGTGTATTAAGTGTTTTTCTTAATATAGAGCTACATCTCTTTTAACGTACTTCAGAACATTGTCAATAAATAGAAGTGTTTTCTTAATAAAGAGCTACATCTTTTTTAACGTACTTCAGAACATTGTCAATAAAGAGAAGTGTTTTTTTTAATAAAGAGCTACATCTGTCTTGACGTACTTCAGAACATTGTCAATAAAGAGAAGTGTTTTTCTTAATAAAGAGCTACATCTGTCTTGACGTACTTCAGAACATTGTCAATAAAGAGAAGTGTTTTTCTTAATAAAGAGCTACATCTCTTTTTAACGCACTTCAGAACATTGTTAATAAAGAGAAGTGTTTTTCTTAATAAAGAGCTACATCTCTTTTAACGTACTTCAGAACATTGTTTAGAAATGAGCAAAATTTGTATTATGATTAGAACAATAGTTATTCACAAATTTTAATCTAAAAGATTTAAACTATTTTATTTTTTATCCTTGTTAACTAGTAGTACTGACCTAGAGTTTGTAAACATTATGTACTTTATCGTGTGTCAGACATCAACTGGCCGTTAGGAGAGCCTTTCCAAACTCTGACAATCGATTTAGAAATCGCAGATATAAAATATCGAGAGGTATATGTACTGGTATCAACTACTACTACAACGCTTTTAAGTGTGGCAGATACGTTGTATTTTTCTTATTTACTATAGTGTCACAAACACTGTTGGCCGAATAACCTAAGTGATTTTTCATTCAGTTAGGAAACAGTCAAGTAAGAAAGAAAATCAAATGTTGTTTTTCGAAACAATTCTGCGGATCTCTGTTAAGAATCTATACAGAATGTTAAGACTGATTTTCTATATTATATTTTCCCACGGTTTTGCCTTATTAGGTTTTAACAATATGCTTATATTTCACCAATCTATCAGATACAAACAGCCCCCCAGTGTCATAGCGGCATGTCTATGGACTTACAACGCTAGGATTCGGATTTCGATACACTGGTGGGCAGAGCACAGATAGTCTATTGTGTAGCTTTGTGCTTAACTACAAACAAATCAAATACAAACAAAAGATTAAGTTCTGATGTTCATGTTTATTATAGTTGGTGAGTGTGGATTACAAATGCTATATATTTGTCTCTCCTTGCATAATAGTTTAAAATGGCCAAACTAGCTATATAAAATGCATCTTTCAATGTAGAATTGAACTCAGCTGTGACGCCAGATAAACATGAGGCCTTCTTTGTGTTTTATACCGTGTGTCAACGATGACGAATCAACCACTTTTGTATAAAGTTGTTACCACGTTGATGTCAAAATATCATTTCCTTATGTTTTTCTTAACATAACTTTAATTAGTCTTCATACAAGTAATAAACATTTACAGAGATGTAAGATTCAGTATTAAGGCTTGGTTTAGGATAGTTTGTTTTAGCGTAAACCTATATAACGGGCTATATGCGCTGTGTCCACAGCGGGAATCTAATCCTAAATGTTAACGTTATAAGCCTTTAAGCTTACGTTAGACCAACGTACCCAGTTACCTACCAAACGATTTTGTTACACCAGCTACGTATGCCTTTTCACTAAGATTTGAACCTTCGGCAAAATCATTTAAAGTTAAGGTTTTAAGAAAATAGAATCGGAGAATTGACAATGTTCTTGGTTATCGTTCACTGAGTTTTATAAAATAATAATTGAACCATCTTTCAGAACGACGACCTGTGATGAAAAAACTGTACTAGTGTGATTTTGTTGTATCCTCCTATAGTGGTCGCCTATATACAAGGTATTGATCCCACACTCAGTTCGATCGATTTATTTTCGATAGGATTGCAAGTCTGGCATCAGTTTTCAAACTATCATGCTGGAGGACTGGTAAGTGAACTGTAGAAAACCCGTAAATATAAGTCTATATAAACAGTCTAGAGAAAGTTCTCAAAGTAAACATACAGTAACGAAAAACAAAACATGATACTTGGTGTATACCCACAGTAACGTAAAACAAGACATTTTGCTTAGCGAATACATACAGCAATGAAAACAAAACGTTGTACTTGGCGTATACATACAGCAATGAAAACAAAACGTTGTACTTGGCGTATACATACAGCAATGAAAACAAAACGTTGTACTTGGCATATACATACAGTAACGAAAACAAAACGTTGTACTTGACGTATATATACAGTAACGAAAAACAAAACATGTTGCTAAGCGTATACATACAGAAACGAAAAACAAAACATGTTACTAAGCGTATACATACAGTAACGAAAAACAAAACATATTAATTAGCGTATACATACAGTAACGAAAAACAAACAAAAACTATTTAAATACACGATAACGAATAATTCTAAGCTACTTAGAGTAAACATGAAATATCGCTATACTTTTGTTAAAATTATTTGTACAAAAATTCTGAAGTTTTATGTAAACACGAAATGCAAGGAATAGTCAAACGTAAGTTATTTTTTTATTTTTACTTATTTAACTTGTGGTTGGTTGGGAAGCGCTGTTGGACATCAAGAGAATAAAATATTGGTATTAAGATAACCTAAACTGTCTCTTAAAATGTTGTTAGTTTTTAAATTAGCAAACACATGATCAATATATTAACTTTTAAGTGGATTGTGTATGATCTAGTGGTTATAACGTTCGAGACATTCAATACCAAGATCAAAGGTTAGAAACACCATATGTCGTTAAACACGCCTGCACTTTCAGCTGTGGGGGAATCATAAGTGTGACAGTCAACGCCGTTATTCAGTGAACAGTAGCAATATTGACGGTGAATACCGCTGACTTGTTGCACTCTCTTTATTCAGCAGTTCTAAATTAGGAACGGCCGCTATTAACTCCTATTCACAGTTCCTAACCCTAGTCAGTAGAACTCCTAATTCCTATTTCTTGTTTGTTGGAATCCTTGTCCCTAAATTATTAAATTCTTAATTCTTATTCCTAGCTTTCAGATCACTTAATTTCTCTCCTTGGTATATAGAATGAGATTGGATATTCCAGCATATTATTAAATCCAGGTTAAATGGATTTTAAGCAAAGACATTACTGCTTGCAACAAAAAAGAAAAAAAAGACTTATGTGTTTTACTGAATGGTACTACTCTTCGTATGTAACCAAATATTTCAAAATCAGGCCAAAGATAATTAATCTACTCAGTATATTCACTTTCATTCCTAATATAATGATACGAAATATCATTATATTTCACCTTTTCATAGCTAGTGTATAATTGTATTTGTTACTTTCATACTTTTATCAAGTCATCCTTACTACAAAAAGTGGAACAGAGATTTAAACAACTTAATATGAGTTTGTGATTTATCTATCTTAAGATCCCCACCCCCACCCTCAGTGGCTCAATGATAAGTCTACGGGCTTATAACACTAAAAATCGGGTTTCGATATCCGAGGTGACCACAGCACAGATGGCTCATTGCAAAGATTTGCACCAAAACAAACAAAGAAACAAACTTTTGATTACTTTCTTCATCTGGTATTAACTTATATAGATCCTGCTCTTTACCCCATCAATCAGCTAGTAAGTTAGAGTTTTACCGCTTACTCTCACGTTATGTTGAATAAATAAAGATTCTGTTTCATTTCTACACTTGTGTTCATTAGTATTATCCAAGGACAATACACATTCATCATTTCTTTCTAAATCCACAAATATTTCTCTCAGAAATATAACTGTCTTGTCAAACTTCAAACAAGTTAACTCTGTTAATCTTACTCGTAACCTGTATTAAGGATGATAATGAGAACGAATACCCCCAGTAATAGTGTTTCTATTAATCCAACACAAGAATAAGTATATATTTAATACAACATCAGAATTGATCATTAAATTTGTACTAACGATCATTTCATAGAGCAATGAAATGAATATGCATTTTAATTCATTACCAGAACAAATTTATTTTGTAACTCTAAACCAACAATAGTGGGTTTTTTAATAAAACGCGAACATACGTTCATTTCAGAACTCTAGAACGAAATTAGCGTGTTATTAATCCAACACAAGAGAAAATATACATCTAAGTCCAGCCCCAGAACAGGCTTATTCCATAAAGCTTTGCCAGGACTAGTGTGTTTTTAATTCGTCAGGATGTAGCACTAAATAAATACGTAGCTCTAACCAACATTAGTGAGTTTTAATAAAACGCGAGGATAAATTTATTTCAGGACTGTGAGACAAATTAGTGTTATTAATCCATCACAAGAGAAAGTATACATCTAAATCAAAACCAAGGTCAAGCTTATTCCATAAAACTATGTCAGGACTAGTGTGTTCTTAATCCGTTCGATAATAAACAAATATTGGTCTTAAGCCAAAACTATATATACCATATGACCTATTTATTTGTTACTTTCATTAATAGTACTGGTTATGTAACTTAGTATATCGAATGCCATTATTTTTGCATTTTTATTATTATATTTCATTGTAGAGGATGTTTTGCATTGTTAGCTTAATATATATGCTCAGGACTAACCTAAGTCTCCCAAGCTGGCCGAATCTCGTGAGATGTTATTGGGATTACGGCCGAAAATATCGTTAACGACAAGGGTACTCAACTGATGAAACAATACATTATAATCTTTATAAATAGAAGCATAAGAAAAACATAATTAACTTTACTGATTGCCTAGTTGATCTTTAGTTTTGCTCTAAGTACGTAACTTATTACTTATTAATATTAACAGCTTAATACACTAATAAACGCAACATTGCCAAAATGGAATACCCACACGGTTTAAATTATTTTAGTCATTTATTCAAACTTGAAAAAGATTGTTTGACTGGAATGTTGAACAAAGTCTCTTTATTTTAGAACACCTTTAACATTATTTTCTATAATACGTTTGTCATATTATGTTAAACTCAGTGCTATGTTTCACGTTATTTGTACTTTTCCTGTAATTATACACGTGATTTCAAGAAAACAGCTATATTTCTCCATTACGTAATGAACCTATCCTATTTCACACTTCAGTTACATACCAAAACCGAGTGCCTCTTAAATTCTAACAAACGGCTTTTATCACTACATTACTTTTCTCTGAGCTTAGTGTAAATCAATTATTGTATTGTCAAATTTGTAATTACTCTTTCCTTGTTCGTTTTCGGCTATATTTTTCTTTCTTACAACAGCAATCTGATGGAAACATTTTCTACTTCAGCATGCCATGCAGTTAATGAAAACGGACTTAAATCCTAGCAAACATTCACGTACCATCAACCAACATTTACGTTTGGAAATAGTGTTTAATAGAGTGAGTATGGACCCCCAAAAATTAGCAATGTATTCACTTCACCATTTAGACTAACAATGATTTTTTTACATCAAGAGATATACCATTAAAATGTTGACTAGGTGAGAAGGTTGAATTAAACGACTTACAGTTACACTCTAATAATACTAAAGGGTTTGCTCTTAACAATAATAGTTAAAAGACCACAAAAACGTTTTAATGCATTTATTAGAATTTAGAAGTTTTGGACAATATGTTTTATCCATGATTCCAAACAAAAATTATTCAACAGAATTCTTTGGTAAAACAAGCACAATGGACAGCCATGTTTCTCCAGTCAATCCATTTGGTAAAATTACAGGCAACCCATTCGTTAGGTTACAGTCAATCCATTCGTTAGATTACAGGCAGCCCATTCGTGGGGTTACAGTCAATCCATTCGTTAGGTTACAGTCAATCCATTCGTTAGATTACAGTCAATCCATTCGTTAGATTACAGGCAGCCCATTCGTGGGGTTACAGTCAATCCATTCGTTAGGTCACAGTCAATCCATTCGTTAGGTTACAGTCAATCCATTCGTTAGGTTACAGGCAACCCATTCGTTAGGTTACAGTCAATCCATTCGTTAGATTACAGGCAGCCCATTCGTGGGGTTACAGTCAATCCATTCGTTAGGTTACAGTCAATCCATTCGTTAGATTACAGTCAATCCATTCGTTAGATTACAGTCAATCCATTCGTTAGGTTACAGTCAATCCATTCGTTAGGTTACAGTCAATACCATTCGTTAGGTTACAGTCAATCCATTCGTTAGGTTACAGTCACCCATTCGTTAGATTACAGTC
>NW_013665900.1:177798-189325 GCF_000517525.1 Limulus polyphemus
CATTCGTTAGATTACAGTCAATCCATTCGTTAGGTTACAATCAATCCATTCGTTAGGTTACAGTCAATCCATTCGTTAGGTTACAGTCAATCCATTCGTTAGGTTACAGTCACCCCATTCGTTAGATTACAGTCAACCCATTCGTTAGGTTACAGTCAATCCATTCGTTAGATTACAGTCAACCCATTCGTTAGGTTACAGTCAACCCATTCGTTAGATTACAGGCAACCCATTCGTGGGGTTACAGTCAATCCATTCGTTAGGTTACAGTCAATCCATTCGTTAGATTACAGTCAACCCATTCGTTAGGTTACAGTCAATCCATTCGTTAGGTTACAGTCACCCCATTCGTTAGATTACAGTCAACCCATTCATTAGATTACAGTCAATCCATTCGTTAAATCACAGGCAACCCATTCATTAGGCTACAGTCACCCCATTTGTTAGATTACAGTCAATCCATTCGTTAGGTTACAGTCAATCCATTCGTTAAATCACAGGCAACCCATTCATTAGGCTACAGTCACCCCCATTTGTTAGATTACAGTCAATCCATTCGTTAAATCACAGGCAACCCATTCATTAGGCTACAGTCAATCCATTCGTTAGATTACAGTCAATCCATTCGTTAGGTTACAGGCATCCCATTCGTTAGGTTACAGTCACCCCATTTGTTAGATTACGGTCAACCCATTCGTTAAATTACAGGTAATCCATTTGTTAGATTACAGTCACCCCATTCGTTAGATTACAGTCAACCCATTCGTTAAATTACAGGTAATCCATTTGTTAGATTACAGTCAATCCATTCGTTAGATTACAGTCAGCCCATTCGTTAGATTACAGTCAACCCAGTCGTTAGGCAATCTATTCGTTAGATTAAACCTTTGTGGTAGTAGAATGTTTCTTGTATCACACAAACTGACCTACTTCAGTTTCTAAGTTTCCATAAGTGATAACTAACATTCTTTTCATAACATTAAAAATATTTACCTGATTCCAGCTCCGGTTACTTAACCAAACTAGAACTGGCGTACCAAACTTATACAAGTAACTCACGTTTTTTATTAAATGTGGGGAATATACCGACTAATAACGTTGTTAACACCTAACTGACCAGTGGGATATTCAAACCTAAACGAGTACTAATTTCAACTGTTCAGATCACATCTGGTTTTAAACCAAAGCTAACTAAATCGTCCTGAAAAAGAATTAAAATTCAGTATTTATCAAAATTTATTAATACCAAACATGAAGAGTTGATATTTCGCCTAAACTTATCTAAAATTACATGTTAACTTCAGATGTTCTCTTTATTACATTTGATAGAGTTCTATGTTCGGAAGTTATTTCTTACATTGACCGTTATTAACTGTTTTTTGTTTGAAGTATAAACTAAGCATTACTTTAATATATAGTTTTATGCTAAATAAACCTTGTGTAATATATTATTAAAGGCATTACTAGTTATTGGAGACATTATTGGTTTAGTATAACAGATATACATGTGTTAAATATCATTTCATTTGGAATGAGGTTAAGAGTTAGTTTCCGGATTGAAAACAAGGAGTTATCTGAGCAACAGAAATTAACGTTTAATGTTGATGTGATTATTTTTGTACAAATTGCACATCAAAGACGTCAGGCGTTTGGTTTAACACAATGAACTGTGTTGATCTTTAGTTACTTTAAATGGGGGAGTAGGGCTCAACTTACCTCGAGTTTATAAGAATGTATTATCTAAACAATGGGAGTTAACTTTCAATTTGGACAAAAATAGCTCTTAGGCACTTAAGAGGCTAAAAAGCATAAGTAGTCTATTATAAGAGACCTGGCATGGCTTGGTGTTTAGGGTACTCAACTCTTAATCTGAGGGTCGCGTGTTTGAATCCCGTCACCGAACATGTTCGCCTTTTCAGCCGTAGGGGTTTTAAAATGTAACGATCAATCCCACTATTTCTTGGTAAGGAGTAATCCATGAATTGGCGGTGGATAGTGTTGACCCGCTGTTTTCTCTTGATAATTATGGACAGGTAACGCAGATAGCTTTCGAGTAGCTTTGAGCAAATTTCAAAAGTAAATAAACAAGTACATAGTTTTAAATCGTGTTGAATTTCATTGTTTTTGAATGGAGCATTATAAGTTGAATCTATCCCGATCTTATAATTATGACCTGAACAACAGAAGTTAAGATTTAAATTTAATTTACATATTTCATGTGACATTAGTCATCTGGTAAAATATGTTGACACGCATAGGATTTCAAATAATTTGGATAATGATTAAGGGTTGAAGTAATCTTGGATTGATAACCAGTTAATTTAAATGCGAAGATTCAGTAATCCTGTTTCTAGCTTGATTACGTAACCAAAACACTGGGAACATAGAAGTATCTTTACTATTATATCGTTTTCTGTAACTTTTGAAAAAAAAAACACTTTAAAAATAATGAAAGTTGATGCGTAAACAATAATAGTTATGTCCTAAAATTATATTAAGCTGCTATTTTCCTTATTTCTTTAACTAAAATCTGATGACTAATAATTCATCTTTGAGTAACCCTTTTTTGTGCCAAGACATTTGTTTTCAAGTACACGTGTTACAAAAACTGTTTTACATCATTTTATTGTACAGCAAATTTGAAAGTTGCTTAAAATTAATAGCTCTAATATATAAGAAGTTCGAACTGTTTTATCGTCTCAAATTGTTAAAATATTTTGTTTCTATGCTGTTAAACGCAAAGCTACCAAATGGGCTATTTGTGTTGTGCCCCCATTGAAACTTTAAAACCCAATTTTAAGCGATATATGCCCACTAAGATACCTCTAAGCCACTGGGGGGCTTCTCAAAAAGAATCCTATATTATATTTTGAGTTTGTTTGTTTGTTTGTTTTTAATTATGCACAAAGCTACACAAGGGTTATCTGTGCTCTGCCCACCACGGGTATCGAAACCCGGTTTCTAGCGTTGTAAGTCCGCAGACATACCGCTGTGCCACTGGGGGGCTCTATTTTGAGATAGATGTTCGTTACAATTTATTTTTTACAGAACTTAATAATGCCCAATTCTTGTCTTTTAAAAAAAGCGTTTTAATCAGTTGTTATTTTTGAAAACAAGGGGTGTAAATGATTAATTTCTTTCACAGTTAGTCAAGATAAACCTAACACAGTTAGTTAAGATAAACCTAAAGTGTTCATTTGTTCCTCAACATAATTACGTCATTATTTCAAATTTTGCTTTAAATATTTCATGTATGTCTCTGTAAACACTGTTAATAACTAAAAGTTTTTCACAGACACAAATGTTTGTAACATGGAAATGGCTGAATAGATTTCAACGAAAGTCATTAAAATTCTCAAGAAAAAACTCGCAAAATCTTACTGAGATAAAGGCAAGAAAAGAAATTAACACTTGACCCATTAGACAAGGATGGGGGGGGGGGACATACGATAAAAACAAAACGCTATGTAATATTACAAAATATAGTTTCAGTATCTGGAACATCAAACATAGGACCTTATGTTGCCCGTCAACGGATACTATTTGGTTGTACTATAAGTGTTTTTAGTTAATCGTTTGAGGGCAGGGCATTGTGTTATACTGTTTAGTAAATGGATCCCGAGAGCAAGCAAGAGTTTATTGTTTCTTTGTGTAATTTCCAAATCTCATTTTTTTGTGATTTCGTGATTATGAGCAAACATCTTCTTTATCAAGCATCTTAATAAACTAAGTTCAAACCGAGTAGTTATTGAAATCATTGGGGGAAAAAATTCATACTTCACGTCAAGTAATTCTTCAACCGATAAACGTTTGTTCTGCCTGACTTGCGCACGCGTTGAACATTGGTTACTTTCTCTTCATCGGGATTATCGGTGGGCTATGAATGGTTTATTAAACACGATGTCAACAATATATTGCTAGTAAAATGCTATAAGGAAGTGATATGTTTCCTCACAATTTTACAGACGTTTGTTCTGCCTGACTTGCGCACGCGTTGAACATTGGTTACTTTCTCTTCATCGGGATTATCGGTGGGCTATGAATGGTTTATTAAACACGATGTCAACAATATATTGCTAGTAAAATGCTATAAGGAAGTGATATGTTTCCTCACAATTTTACAGACCGGAACTCTTATTGAAATTTAATAAAAATCAATTTCGTAACATGTACGTGCTTTATAATTAGACTGGCAACATATTGATAAACATCGGATTAAATTTCATTACTCTCGTAACGGTCCAAGAATAACTTTTCTGAAATATACTTCTACAGTATTAAACCATTTACAGGTGGCTGGATTTCTTTCTAGCTGCAGGCTATTTCACTCACCAAAGCGAAACTCCTGACAGATAAATTAATTAAAGTAAGTTCAGTTTCGAGAGTAAAATGTAAAGGTCTATGTTGGTCAATTGGTGATTGGCGATGTAGGCTAGCTGCCTTTCCTGTAGTCTATCACTGCTAAATTAGGGACGGTTAGCGCAGATAGCCCTCGTGTAGCTTTGCGCAAACTCCAAAACCAATTTTTGCGCGAATATCGGAAAACAAACGAAACCTAATGTTGCAACTTGGTGCGGCCACAAAATGGTAAAAATCGTTCAACTTTAAATTCATATTTAAATTTACAAAAGTCGTGTGTGTTTGTAATCAGATATACTCCAGAAATATATTTCATTTTTAGATATGTTTCAATGATATGTAAAACATTTTTCAGGCTTAGTACAATTTTTTTAAATTGCAATCTATTGCTTTTAGACAGATTAAAAGGCTTTAGCATAATTAACACAGAAATCACTCTTGGGTTATAAAATATTCTATAAAACGTTTTTGAAACAATATCGCAAGAAAATTGCGTTGAATCGGACAGTATCTTGTGTTTGAAAGTCCCAGTTTAACTCCAATTATAATACCCCTGCAATTCTCTGTGATGTTTATCATATGTGATCTTGTTTAAGGTGTTTGTTAGTATATTTTTCCCCAACAAGGTCAAACAGCTTGAATGTGCTTATTTGTTCGCCGTGTATCATACGTTATTAGGGTTCTTTATTGCAACTGCATTCGTTGGGTTCATAAACTAGATTGTTAACATATAACTAAACAGCTCACTTGTGACAGAATGTCTTTAATTTAGTTGAAACTTAGAATTAATAGTCTAAATATAAGAAAGCTGAAATATATATTGAAATATTAATTTTTTCTCTTATATTTTTAGCAAATTGGCAACATTCCAAAATCACTTTACATTTTGACAAATCAGCTCTTTTCGCAAGATGAAGATTGAAAGTCTCAGTTTATGTAATGTTGGACGAGTTCTACTAAAGCAAAAGTTTATGAAGCAAGGGTCGTTATGAAATTCACTTCATTCCTCTTTAGTCGAGGGTAAGAGCCTCGTGAGATTTTTCCGTTCTTTTTACAGCACTTAATCATAATAATTTGCCCACAAGAAACATGTTACTGGTATAGCACAATGATTCACGGTATGGTTATAGAAGTATTGTCTATGGTCACGTGGCATCATATGTAATTCGTAAAATTTACTAGTATGAAAACGAAAACAGTTTATAATATGATATTTTATCATACCACACGTTAAACTTAAAACTTTCTACGGTACTAATTTACACAATCATTTTCTTGTCTGTTGTTGTTTTTTCTAACGAACTTAGAAGTATTTTCTTTATAATATTTACGATTAAAATTAGAAAGTTGGTTTGTAACTCATAAAATTTAGCCTTTCTTAGAAGTTTGATTTTCATAAAGATAATAAGTTTTTATTACAAATCTTTGACAAGTAAACACTCCAACCTCAAAGTCAATTGCAACTGATTCTCAATGGAATGGTCTTATTCAAACTTTTCTAAATCCTACAGTTATCAGTCATTAATATGATCTTATTCAAACTTTTCTAAATCCTACAGTTATCAGTCCTTAATATGATCTTATTCAAACTTTTCTAAATCCTACAGTTATCAGTCCTTAATATGGTCTTATTCAAACTTTTCTAAATCCTACAGTTATCAGTCCTTAATATGGTCTTATTCAAACTTTTCTAAATCCTACAGTTATCAGTCATTAATATGATCTTATTCAAACTTTTCTAAATCCTACAGTTATCAGTCATTAATATGGTCTTATTCAAACTTTTCTAAATCCTACAGTTATCAGTCCTTAATATGGTCTTATTCAAACTTTTCTAAATCCTACAGTTATCAGTCTTTAATATGGTCTTATTCAAACTTTTCTAAATCCTACAGTTATCAGTCCTTAATATGGTCTTATTCAAACTTTTCTGAATTTTACAGTTACCAGTGCCTAATATAACCATATTCATACTTTTCTTAAATCTACAATTATCAGTGTATACTTTCTGCAAGATATTTCTGGCTCTCAAATCCGATCTGGAACGTCTTTTGTTTTGTTTTTAATATAAGGGCGAAAACAATATAATTGCAATGCGAATGGATATTTGGCTGAAGCAGTCAACTACACTACTCCCCAAAGGATTTTAACAGACACTTTTATTCATCATATTGCTGTGGGCCATAGGCTATAGAGTCTACGTATGAGCCATATGATATAATGAAGAAATGCTATCAATATTACAATTAGTACCATTAAGAACTGCTGTGGTCCTCTATGTATTTTGTTTAGAGAATATGGGATTTCATCCAGTTCTTTACACTGACTGTTGTAAGAGGTAAAACTTGAAATTAATAAATATGATGCAACATTTCGACCCTATTGGTAATGAACGGTATAGAAATAAATTGTAATTTGAGGGTTAAAGCGTTTGGAACCATAATATCTCAGAGAGTTTCAAGTTGAAAGTGTTCAGGAAAGTCAACCTAGAGTATCAAAAGCAGACACGAAGGATGAGAGTTGTTATCGAGGCACGTGCTTATTCATATTATGGTGAAAGACGTGACGTTTTATTTCCTTCAAATCCTACAGCCTACGTAACCAAAAAAGTACACACAGTAACATGTTCAACATTAAAATTTCGAAAATTCACATTCAGACCGTCTTTATTTGTATCATTAGAGCTCGAGCCTTACAACACGAATTCTAATTACCTTCAACAAAGAATAATTTCTTATTCTTATCCTGGTTTCAGTTTAAACATCACAACTTCGACTTGTTAGTTGACTGTTTATTCAAAAATATATGAAATCTGCGAAACAGCACATGATACAAGAGGGAATTTTCAATAGCCGTGCCACTTGAAATTAAGCAGGATTATAGTAAATTAATCTATGAGACATTGGACGTGGTCAAATACATCAACCGAAAGGATTTGATCTCCTGAGTCCGAAACTGTAATTAGATCTTAAATCGGTCAGGAGATGGCAGAGCTATGAGCTAAAATTTTGTATTTAAAAAAAAATACAACTCAGAGCCATTCCATGAGCCGCCATACCACGGCTAAAAAAAAGATAAAAAAACATGAAGTTTCTTAAAGTGCTACCTAAAACCAAGCAAAGAAATGAAATACGTCTGTATACTGTTTGCTTGTTTGTTTAGAATTTTCACGCATAGCCGTCCTTGTTTTTGAACTGTAGACTAGAGGAAAGACAGCTTGTCAAGAGCACTCACCAACAACTCTTGGGCTTTTCTCGCCTGACTGAATAGTGAGATTTGAACGTCACTTTACAGCTTACCCAAAGTATGGAGCATAGTTTTTGTAGCAACGGGACATGAACCATGAACCCTGTAATTCACAATCCGGACACCCTAAACATTAAGTCACGCCTATTTCTTTTTCTACTGAATCGTAATAACTTGTGGACGAATTTTTAAAACAGAACATTACATACCTATGTACGACATTAACGTAAAATTTTTAATCGTAAGGATTGACAATCTCATCTATTACGAGGAGTAATCGCTAAAACTGGACCACCTTCGGCCTTTTAAATAAAACTGGACCATCTTCGGTATCTTAAATAAAACTGGACCATCTTCGGTCTTTTAAATAAAACTGGATCACCTTCGGTCTTTTAAATAAAACTGGACCATCTTCGGTCTTTTAACTAAAACTGGACCACCTTCGGTCTTTTAACTAAAACTGGACCACCTTCGGTCTTTTAAAAACCCTAAAACACCCGTTGAAATTTAATAGATGAATAATTTGACTTAAAGCAGTAACGGACTGGTTCGTGCATCGATCTTTATAACCATGCCCTTTAACGGTAACTATATAATCATAATTATTGATAGCTGAATGAATTATTGATGGTTCTTAGTAAATCTCTGAATATTTTATTTGCATCATTCACTACAGGAGAAAAAGACGAAACAGTAGTTTCATTATTAAAAACTAAAATAAAATTAAAAGTTAGTTTTTACTCACATTACGTCGTATTTTGACGTCATCTATTTTAGGTACCACATTTCATTGCACAATTGTATACCTTATTTCAATTGACTAATCATTTTGAAATATGTTGTTTTTAATTTTCCATCAAGGGACTTATCGGAATCAATTGAAATGTCTAAACAAATTGAATGAAATATTTTAATAAAGAAGCTACATCATACAAAAAAGACAAATAGCTAAAAACACAAATATTTAACTGGATATTCTTCAACTTTGCATAATTTATATGTGTGTACAATAAAATGAAATAAAAACGTGTAAATTAAAAAACTTTAAATATGTTCAGAAAGAAATGTTAATTTTAAAGTGTGATTACAACTCTACTGACGATTTTTCAAATATCGATTGAAATTGAAATGTAAAAGGAAGGCAGTACGACCAATAGGAATTCATACACATGCTGTTTCCTCAATTTTCATACTTTATTTTGAAAACACGATAATATTACACTTATGAAAGAATGTCAGAAATTCCAAGTACGCTAATCAAGTGGTCATTGACGGCTGTGATAACGAGAATAAGGTAGAAATAACATTGCAATACGAAATTCTGTGATAATTGAAAAATACAGATAATTATATGCCTGTGAAATATGAACCTACCAAACATCGTATAGACATTATCTGAAAACCTGATGATTAGAGTATCTTCTTAAAAACTGACACATTCCGCGTGCTCGTCGTGTCACGTCCAAAGTCGTAACTAAGATAACTGAACTACAGTACTACATAATGGTATAACATCTGCGCTGAAGAATCATCAAGTACAAGGACAGGAAAAATACTAGTACATCTTATGGTACATTATAAAATCCAGAATGGAGAATCATCAAGTGCAAGGACAGGAAAGAAAATACTAGCATTTTTATGGTATAATATAAGATGCAGACTGGAGAATTATCAAGTGCAAGGACAGGAAAGAAAATACTAGCATTTTTATGGTATAATATAAGATGCAGACTGGAGAATTATCAAGTGCAAGGACAGGAAAGAAAACACTAGTACATCTTATGATACAATATAAGATTCAGACTGGAGAATCATCAAGTACAAGGACAGAAAAGAAAATGTTAGTACTTCTTATGACAAAATGTAAGATTCAGACTGAAGCATCATCAAGTACAAGGATGGGAAAGAAAATGTTAGTACTTCTTATGATACAATATAAGATCCAGACTGAAGCATCATCAAGTACAAGGATGGGAAAGAATATATTAAAACTCTAAATTACTAACTTGGTTAAAATGAAAAATGAATTAACTTCTTCGTTTTTATGGTATTTACGACATTGCATAATATTACTTAAACACAATTTTTAAACTAAATGATTATATGTTATTATAACATATTACTTATGCGTTTCATTATCTTATTGAACACAGAAACCATTTTAAAATTACATAGATAATTGCAATAGCTATTGAAAATAAATGTATAAAATTTAATTAAATAAGTACACGCAAGTTACAACTATAAAACTGAAAAATAAATAAATGAGAACCGTTTATATCTCGGTTTCTGATTATAATAGTCCTTATCTGTTTATATTTGATGAATCTAGATAAGTCATTCATGTTATATGTGAGCCGTATTTTGAAGCTTCTGTCTAGATGCAAACAAAACTTATCTGTCGTGTTAGAGATATGATCAGAGATTGTGTCTAGAGAGAAAACAAAATATATGTGTCACAATGAGAAATATGAATATCTTGTAAAACAGTCAAAGCAAAATGAACCTTTCACACCGATAAATAAGATCAAGTTTTGTAGCTACGGGCTGAATAAAATACTCTGGCAAAATGAAGCATATGAACTATTTATCTAATGTTCAAACAAAATACAGCTTTCTTAATGAAAGATATGATTAAATTTTGTACCAAACCAAATAAAATACATCTGATACAACGAAGGATATGGGCTTTGTATTTACAGGACAAACTAAATACACGTGATGCAATGAAGGATACGGGCTCTGTATTTACAGGACAAACAAAATACACCTGATACAATGAAGGATATGGGCTTTGTATTTACAGGACAAACAAAATACACCTGATACAACGAAGGATATGGGCTTTGTATTTACAGGACAAACAAAATACACCTGATACAATGAAGTATATGTGGTTTGTATTTACAGGACAAACAAAATACACCTGATACAATAAAAGATACGGACTAGTTATCTATAGGTGAAATATAATACACCTATAGTAATAAGGGACATGGTCAGAGTTTGTCTCTGCATTTCAAACAAAATACAATAGTTATAATGAGAGACAAACGAAATACACCAGCTAAGTGAGAGATATAATAAAATATTGTACTTATAGATCAAACTTTTTATAGAAATAACAACAAATAATTATCTAGGAAATAAGAGTTCTTTAGATAAAACTTGTATAAGGACAGTGGCATATTAAATGCATGTGAATGCTACTTAAACGTTATTGAGTATCCTTCTGGTATGAAATATAGCGGAGATAAATAGGTGACAACAGTTCTTTTAACAATACAAAATACCTTACAAACTATCTTATCATCAATCTCAAACTGTTCATTATCCTTCAACTCCAGATTTGTTTCAACAACTCACACGCACGTGACGTAACGTAATTAGATTCTGGGCAAAGTATAAGAAATAATATACGGTACCATCAGATATTGATCCAATTAAACAAAATGACAAAGATATTTGAAAGTATTTAAACTTAAGCGTTAAAGAATCTGATTTAATATACAAGCTTCTCAAAATTACACATAATAATTGTGTTTTCTATAATCTGGTATAGTTTACGCACAAATAAGATTAATATGAATTGAAACTATGACACTCTTTTTCTTCATATTATGTATAAAATGTTCGTTGTGTTTGTCTCTTGTCTTCTTTCGTGGTCTTTCTGCTCAGGCCCGCTGACAGGGGGGACAAAGGGGACAACTCCCTAGGGGCCCGGGCGAATGAAACCTGGTTATGCCGTAAAGCCCGCAAAGCATCTTTAGGCTCTATCTTCATTTAATGATAAAAACCATAGTTTTTGGCTTTTCTTTGCATATAGACGCTTGATACATTAAGAACGACTGAAGTAATAATTTGAGTAATAATTAATATGTATTTGTTACTTTATAGATTTAATAGATATTTGTTGTTACTT
>NW_013665900.1:189583-194605 GCF_000517525.1 Limulus polyphemus
CTAATTTAGGATCTTCGTTTTAATAAATTCTTGAAAATGTTAAAAGAGATAAAGAGAGAAAGGGGGTCCGGCGAGGATGTTTGCCCCGGGGCCCGTGTTGGCTCTCGATGTTCCTGTTTCTGCTCTTATATATTTTAGTATACCTACGCTCTAGCTAGGCCTAAAGTTCTTGTTAAAAGAGGAGATAAAAGTTAGACTGTTTGTAATACAGGCAAGAATCGACAACAATAACTTCAGAACATGTCTATTCTTAAGACTAGCTTGTGAAAAACTTGAGCCATTCTTTGCATGAAACTTTGCATTAAAGTTTTGGATTCGAGTTATATGTCACTACTGCATCAAGTTTTTATAATTTTAAAATTTGTTTGATAATAAACATAAATATAATTTCCAAAAAACTATATTTCATTTCCATATATTACACTCTTGGCCAAGCTTGGCCTAGTTGTAACGGATTGGAAGGTCCAGAATTAGAGCTAATAATAATAAGGTACCTTAGGCTGTTGTAAGACACTGCCAGTGAGGCTTTTCCTGAGTCCGCTTGACTTACAACAAAGAATGTCTTAATTAAAACATTGTTGTTTTAAGCGTTGAGAGACATGATTTTTTCACGTTTATCGACAAAGATGGAGAAACGTGATCGTTCATGAAACAAAACTTGCGATCAAAATCACTGTTAAGATGCTAAATGTAATATTTACATTTTACTACTTCTCATGAATAACTCAACAAGGAAAAAATAAAATGGATCAGTAAAATAATAGTTTAGAGGAATAATACTAACTTAAGACTTATAACGAAATAATTCACAACATTCTTTCCATTCACAAGCTAAATAAAAAATGGACGCATTGAATAAAACACGAAGTCCACTTTTTTTAACGTTGTTATTTGTATTAAACAAAGGACTTGATCCACTTGTGCCTTGGAAAGCTCTAACTCATTCACTTCTGAAGATAGTAAAACAAGAATAATGACACGCAAGCTATAACTATAAAACTGAAAAATAAATAAATGAAAACTGTTTATATGGCAAAAAAAGTTGTGTCACAGAACGCTCGAATATTGACTATTTCATAACAATAAGATAATAGTGTTACAGTTGAAATGGCCAATCCGCTTGTTGAACGCTGGTGATTTGACAACGTTTCGACCCAATTCGGTGTTTCTTCATCAGTTTCCATAACTACAGTAATGGGCTATAATTACGATAGCCCAGACTCGATGAAGAAAATCTGACGAAGCTACATGCACGTGGATGTAAGCGTCGCCTAATAATCAGCGCAACAAGCTGATTGTTCAATTCAACAATTTTCACCTGTATGCCACCTACTAATTACGTGCTTCAAGCTATCGGATTATAATTTTAAAATCCGTGCATTTATAATATTCTTTGCAATTTCAAGTTATTAAAAATTTCAAGTTATTAAAAATATACTGTTTGACAATTACGTGCAGATAGAGGCTTTACCTTTAAGAAGAAACTTTCTTTTTACCCTCTTCTTTTTTCATTTTTTCAAAACTATCTCAACAAATAAATAGATTATACAATTACACTGTGGTCTCAGTCGGTCACTCTATCACATTCTAGCATGTTAGCTGGCACAGCTTAGAGAGGGCTGCCTATCGGAAGGTCCAAGGTTCTATCAATGCTTAAATATTTATTGATTAAAATCAGTTGTTAACATAACTTATGTCTTCGAAAGGTTAATATATATTCGACATTGTTATAAGTATTTATAGTAAGCAACTGTGAGCTACCGAGTTTGTAATATGCTAAATGAATAGGAAAATAAATTTAAAATCATTTTATTATTTATATTCATATACTTAAATATATCCAGTTAAAATGTCATCAGTTAAAGAAACGAAAGCCACAGACTTGGCTTACATATAAGGGATGTTAGTACTATTAACCGTTTCAGTAAAACAGCTTTAGATCATAAAAAGTTGTTAATTCCTTAGGTTTGTTTGTAGTTAACCACAAAGCTACACAATGGGCTATCTGTGCTGTGCCCACCACGGGTAATGAAACCCGATTTGTAAGCGTTATAAGCTCACAGACTTATCGCTGAGCCACTGGGAGGGGGAATGATTCATTGGGATTCCAATATGTGAAAGAGAAACCTAATCCTAATCCTACTAGTAGGTTATTTAATTTGAGCAAAAGTTTACAAGGTTATATTTCAATACTTTAATACTATAAATAAATGACCTTATAACACCATTTTTTTTAATTTTTCTTTGATTGGGAACTTAAAGTATCGCTTTAAAGCTTCATCAGAAGCGTTCCACTAAAACACAAACTTGGTGTTATAAAGTCGTTTATTTCTAGTATTAAAATGTCTTTTATACATCAATATATATTACAGAAATTAAATAATGTTATATTTTGTATACACAGGAAAAAATATTTCTTTAGACTTTAAGATCTATTTAATATTGTTCATCAATATTCCCAATCATTTGAAAGTTGGCTACATGATAAAACCTATCTATTTATAGAAGCAATTATTAGTCGAGTTGTTCTTTAAACATTCTATATACTTTATATCTACCAGATTTTCTCACTGTATTAAAAACCGAGAAGCTCCAAATCTAGCGTTCTGGGAAACATGAACAAACAGTAAGTCAATAAATGTTATAAACGCCTCCAGAAAACATCCTATCGCTTGTTAAAGCTTGAAAGACAAAAATGTTTGCTGACATGAGTATCTCAAACGAAAGTACATGCCTACTGTTCAAACACTGATCAATGTATCTGAGAAATGGGACCGCTAACCCTTTGTATATACACCAGCTTGATGGACAAATATTATGTAACACAAAAATCCTAGTTTTCACATCATGTATTTATGATATAACATATTATTACAGTATTCATTATTACCTCACCATAGGTTTTGTATAAGCTTTAATAACTCAATATTTATATAGTTCAAACATAGTA
This sequence comes from Limulus polyphemus, assembly GCF_000517525.1. Lineage (NCBI taxonomy): Eukaryota > Metazoa > Arthropoda > Merostomata > Xiphosura > Limulidae > Limulus > Limulus polyphemus. The sequence goes on from NW_013665900.1 coordinate 192,534, forward strand.
TACAGGGTGACTTTGTAGAAAGAGACATCGACTAAAGTAGAGGCGATAGGGGTGTTTTCTATTATCCGCTTTCAACACCCCTTAATGTTCTTTCACAATTTATGTATTACTGCAGTAGTGTCGGCCTTTTTTTATTGCATTCCACCATAGAGAGTACTTGCGCACTCTCTGAGATATATAAGACGTTTGTGTGCCCACCCACACACTCTGTGTCTGTTGTGTTATATAAAATTTAATAAATTTCTTTTTTGTGTAAGGACGTTGCGCAATCTATGAATATAGTTAAAGTTAACTTAAGTCAAAGGAATAAATGCTTAATAACAGCAATAATTGGGTGGAGGGATTGGGAATCACCCATTAACACGCCCCTTGTTTTAAACTATCATCCCCCAAATTTTGGTTGAGATTGGTCCAGCAACCTAGAAGTAGTTAGATAACGGACAAACAGACAGACACACATATTTTAGTGCTTTATATATATAGATAAGGTTTGGGAATTTGCACCAAATAACAAGATATCTAGTAAGATTCGATAAAATCTGCACCACAAAGTTTAATACTGGATGTGTTTATTAGTTATTTCAATAAAACTGAATTCAATTGTGTTTTTATTTTAATGGATACAATAAGTCACCCAGCGTTAACAAGTATGGAATAAAACTGTGATAACAACAGCATTGATGAGTGAAACATATCTCTGTATATCTATGTGAACAAGAGTATAGCGTCTTAAAAGACGAAAGAACAAAACAAGAAATGTTATCAACACTACTTGTCACCATGGTTACCAGGAAAATTCTCACAAACAGTTTGTCGTCTCAAATTAATATATAGTTTTAAATATTATCTATTATTTCTTTCTTTAAAATATACCGAAGAGTTGATAAATTTTTGTTTATTTGTTTGTTTATTTGAAGTTAAGCTCAAAGCTACACAATGGGCTATCTGTGCTCTGCCCACCACGGGTGTCGAAACCCGGTTTTTAGCGTTGTAAGTCTGCAGACGTACCGCTGTGCCACTTGGGGGCGAGTTGATAAATAATCATAGAAAAAACTTTGATAAAGGTAGTAAAAATATTGCATAAAAACGCGGCAGCTTAAGAGAAGTATAACACGCAATGTTCATTGGTTTGTTTTCAGTAAGTAATCTGTTTATTAGAAATAATAACTAAATTTTCTATAATATCAAAATTTCTGTCAATTATTTATTTTATTATTTTTCTATTTTTCTATTTTATTTTTTCCTATTGAGGATTCATTTGACTCAAAGCCCCATCATTACACTAAAAAATCATAACCCACTGATATCATAGAAATAAGAGTATCTTGCGCTTACTGTTGCCTGTTTTGATATCCTTACAATAATCTATCTTTGCTGTTAAAATGGTGCATACTATTAGCAAGGGCACTTTTTAGATGTCGAGGTCATTTGGGAAGTAGTAATTTTGTATTGGCTTCTTCCCTAAAACTATATCGCATTCTCCCCTGATCTACGACAAGGTGATGAAACTAGAAAGTGAAGACTAGGAACTATGCTGTCCTTCTTCCTGAGGCAACCAGATAATGCCTATCACTTAATTTAAATCAATTTTAGGGTCATTCTCATTGAGTATGACTGTAGTCAAAGTGAACATCACATTCCACCTGGAAGCTGATGTTTGAATTCACACTGCTTTTGTCCAAGGAAATGAATGATGTAACAGTTCTCAAAATAGGTATGCATTTTATTTGTAAGCAGTTAGTGAGTGCTATTGTATAGGTTAACGACTTTGCAACATGGTACACAATTTTTAAATGTAAATGACAATTTCTTGCACTGTCTTTTCCTCTGCTTGTTAGGCCTACTAGCTGGAGTACCTGTCCGTTGGATAAGTAAAATAAAAACTCGTTTGTTTGTTTTGAATTTCGCGCAAAGCTACACGAGGGCTATCTGCGCTAGCCGTCCCTAATTTAGCAGTATAAGACTAGAGGGAAGGCAGCTAGTCATCACCACCCACCGACATCTCTTGGGCTACTCTTTTACCAACGAATAGTGGGATTGACCGTCACATTATAACGCCCCCACGGCTGAAA
>NW_013665900.1:194839-196458 GCF_000517525.1 Limulus polyphemus
ACCCTAACCACCTGGCCATGCCGGGCCGAAACTCGTTTGTAACAAAGTATAGGAACTTGTGCTTCTATTTTTTTTCTCTTAATATAATACAAATTAAATGGACAATAAATATACATAAAGGTACCAATACTGAAAAGAAAGACATACCGTTTTCAAGAATTCTAATGATAGTGGTTACATTCATTCTAATGAGGGATATATACAATATTGGTATTTTTTTCGAAATTAGATGGGGGGGGGGGGTCCAACTCCTCGTGACTGTGTCAAGTGTGGTGCTGACTGATCAAGAAATGTGGAAACGTATAAGAAACAGATACAGACACACATATATTGACGTTTATTTATATAGATTAGTTTAAAAAGCCTGACAAACTGACAAATTGGTAGTACAGTTAGCCTTCTCTGACAAACAAGGCTTTCACATTTGACAACTATAATGTCAGAAACTTAGATTATCGAGTTTGTTAAAAAGGAAAAAGGAAATTAAAGTGTACAACAATCGATGTAGAAACTCACTAGAATCTATATCATGATTTTACCTATATATCATATCCTATTATTTATCACTCATTCCTGGCTCACTCGTTACTACCCACCTCCCCCTTTATTAATAAAATAAAACACAACGTTCGGTAGGTAAAGCATACAGACATATAACTTTCTTAACTGAGGATCTATAATTTCGATCAGGCACTTCTTGTGCAGATGACAAAGCAATCCGTCGAAACATGTAGTGAGTATGAGATTGTGGTAGTCTGAAGCTCTTATCTTTATACAATAGATTATAAAATAAATGTTTTATTGTATTTCGAGGCCAGAGACCGACTCAGTTTATTTTTTATTGACTGCAGAAATGTAATAGAAAACGTTGGCTTTGTTGTACGATTATGGTGTTTAAAAATGTTACACTAGTGTTGCTGTATCTTGAATATTTAATCCAGCATTCTGCTGAGGATATAATTAATTTATCTTTGAACGCTAAACATATTTCAAACGGTTATTACATTAACTCACGTTGATTTTTTTAGTTGTGTTTTGAATTTTGCGCAAAGCTACAGGAGGAAAATCTGCGCTAACCATCCCTAATTTAGGAGTGAAAGACTAGAGAGAAGGCAGCTAGTCATCACCACCCCCCGCCAACTCTTAAGCTACTCTTTTACCAATGAATAGTGGGATTCGCCGTCACTTTGTAATGCCCCCACGGCTGAAAGGGCGAGAAAGTTTGGTGTCACGGGGAATCAAACCCGCGACCCGCAGATTGAGAGTCAAGCGTCCTAACCACCTGGCCATGCCGGGCCAACTTACGTGGAGTTCTGTACAATACAAACAGGAGTGTAGAAGAATTAATGCTACAAAATTTCACCAGTGCGGCGTACAATATACAACAACATGGTATCAGTGTAATGTGGAATCCAATACACAACAACTTGGTATCAGTGTAATGTGGAATACAATACACAACAACTTGGTATTAATAGGATGCGGAATACTATACATAGTAACTTAGAATTAATGGGGCGTGGAATACAATACACAACAACTTGGTATTAATAGGATGCGGAATACTATACATAGTAACTTAGAATTAATGGGGCGTGGAATACAATACACAACAACTT
>NW_013665900.1:196899-204601 GCF_000517525.1 Limulus polyphemus
CGGACATTGTCCTGATATTCACATGAATATTACTGTCATTACATACATGGACATTGTCCTGATATTCACATGAATATTACTGTCATTACATACATGGACATTGTCCTGATATTCACATGAATCTTACTGTCGTTACATACATGGACAATGCCATGAAAGGGGTCAGAGTAAGTTCATTATATTCTGACCCTCATGTATTAATAATAATAATATTCTCCAGAAACCATTACCATCTACAAGGAGGAGCAAGAGGTCACTTGAACCTGACCCCTTCCCCCCAGTAGCACAGCGGTATGTCTGCGGACTTACAACGCTAGAAACCGTGTTTCGATACCCGTGGTGGGCATATCACAGATAGCCCATTGTGTAGCTTTGTGTATAATTACAAACAAACAAACCTGACCCTTCCAGGTCATCAAGACCTAAACCTCGACAATGCTGCGATTGCGATGATGGCGCGGAGTACAATACACAATAATGTGTTATTAATGTTTATGAGTGTTAGATTTAGAACTGCATAAAGCCTTTCAGTAACATTCTCTGACAGTACAAAATGTATGCGTTAGTTCTCCGAAAAACATGAAAGTCAAATATTTAAAACAAAGAAAATAATAACTAAATAATTTTAAAACTACTATTTTCTGCATAATAGCGTACTTACGAGATAACTCCCATATGTAATACTAAATACTGCATACAAACAGGCGATTAATGGTGACACACCCAGTTTAAAACAATGCCTGTATCGTAATTCTCCATTCCAAAGCTAGTACATTAAAATTTATCCCACTGCTTGAACAATAAACACAGAGTTATTTCTCGTGTTGTTTTTTTTTAACACGTTTAACCTAGTAGTTGTTAAACTTAGAATTTTCCCCATGAAAATAGCGTGCCTATTTTGTTTGTGGTTCGATACAAACCCAATTTAGCTGGCAAAATGTTACAAGACATGATTGCTGAGAGCTTCAGTTTTCAGTGACAGAAAAATGAATGCAAAGACGAAAACACTTCCAAGAGACTCGGCTTGTCAGGTCCAAATCCGTTTGTAGCGATAATGCAAACAAATTATTTTACTTCTTTCCTTTTGGTTTTGTTTGTAGAAATGTTCAAAGACTTTCCACGTGCACAAGTATTCAAATAGATATAGGCCATTGTTAAAGGTTGCGTGTTTAAAGAACGAAAACTTAGACAGGAAATCTGAATGGAAGCGTTTAAAGACAACATTATAACTTGTCGATCTAACGAACTGTGAATATAGAGACAGAAAGTAAAAGCGTTGTAACGAAACATCACGTTAAATATAGTTGTCCCGAATTGACGTTACTTTGCAAATAAAAAAAGGGTTTTATATACATTAATGTACCATCAGTGCCTTAAATAAACATAATGCATTAATGTTAAAGTATATCTAGATATTCCATGTTCGTTACATACAGTCATTACTTTTTGCAGTAAATAGTTTATAATGTATAAATGTTAAAGTATATCTACATATTCCATGTTCGTTACATACAGTCATTACTTTTTGCAGTAAATAGTTTATAATGTATAAATGTTAAAGTATATCTAGATATTCCATGTTCGTTACATACAATCATTACTTTTTGCAGTAAATAATTTATAATGTATAAATTTTAAAGTATATCTAGCTATTCCATGTTCATTACATACAGTCATTACTTTTGCAGTAAATAAATATATTGTATAAATGTTAAAGTATATCTAGATATTCCATGTTCGTTACATACAGTCATTATCTTTTTGCAGTAAATAAATATAATGTATAAATGTTAAAGTATATATAGATATTCCATGTTCGTTACATACAGTCATTATCTTTTTGCAGTAAATAATTTATAATGTATAAATTTTTAAGTATATCTAGCTATTCCATGTTCATTACATACAGCCATTACTTTTGCATGAATAAACATAATGCATAAATGTTAAAGTATATCTAGATATTCCATGTTCATTACATACAGTCATTACTTTTTGCAATGAATAAATATATTGTATAAATGTTAAAGTATATCTAGATATTCCATGTTCATTACATACAGTCATTATCTTTTTGCAATAAATAAATATATTGTATAAATGTTAAAGTATATCTAGATATTCCATGTTCATTACATACAGTCATTACTTTTTCCGATTTTATTAGATTTCTCTGAAATGTAACTCTGCCGAAATCCAGTATTGTTGTAGTTAAGTAAATACTTTATTTGAACAAACATTTATTTTTTTAAAACTTAAAATTATTGGAAACATTCAATTTTACTGCAAAAGTTATTATTGATAGATAAATTACGCATTCAGACAGTCATAACGGAATAGCTTTTTGAATAAGTTGCAACAGAGAAAATTGGGTTTTAAAGAAGTTATATCGCAATTGGCTTATAAAAATAAGAACAGTCAAGACTTGGCTGTATGGCAAAAATGTGAAACTTTAAGGTTTCCTCATCAAATGTCACGAGAATGTAGATATCAAACGTTATTAATACATTTTAACAATCGACCAAACACAGCGTTGAACCCCCAGTGGCACAGCAGTATGTCTGCGGACTTATACTGCTAGAAACCGCGTTTCGATACCCGTGGTGGGCAGAGCACAGATATCCCTTTGTGTAGCTTTGTGCTTAATAACCAACAACACTAAGCGTTGACCCAGTTTTTTCAATAGCCAGTAAAGAAAAATATTTAAAGGAAAACAAGAAGAGCGTTGTAAATTCTTTAAATGAAAATTTCTTGCCATTTGGCTGAAAGCCTAAGCATACAAAACTAAAAATTTGCTTTTTGATGTTTATACAGTCTAATGAAGCGTAGTGTGCGTTCCCATGTAATGTCAATAACAATTAGATGCCATTATCTTTAGTGTCTGACCTACTTTCTCATACTCGTAGTTTTAAAATAATGTTCCTGAATTTATCGATATTATAACATTCAAGGTACGACAGCAAAGAAAACATTGTTCTCATTATAAGGAACAACATTCTACTTTGGAAGCAATGTTAATGTTTTATCTTTTAACAAGAAATGCATTAAAGTGGAAATTACTATCCAGATTTAAAATATACAGGGTCCGTGTAACGCTTTCAGTTAAAAATAATAAATACATGTACGGGAAAAATAATAATTAATTAATTAGTGCATGCCAAAACCAGAACTTTTGATAAACAATAACAACACTATTTTGATGCACTAAACTTTCGGGTTGAATAATGATATTTCTATTTAGAATAACTGAGCAGGTTATAATTGTCTTGTATCCTGATACAGTGGCTTCCTATAATTATCAGCCACTGACGTTCTTAGCAGCGCTCGTAAATACTTTAATACATTTTGGATGTTACTTTGACTTGTACGAAAATTATCAGAACATTTAAATAAAAAACCACGAATAAAAGTTATAGCCTATAGATGCATGGGATGAGCATTTAAGCAATTTTCATTCGTTTAGTTGATATAACTTGTGGAAATTTTCATGAACCAGTAAGAGAATAGAAATGTTTGTTTATAAAAATAATTTATATTTACGCTTCCTCTTTTAGTTTTATTTTAATAAAGTATACGGTTTCCATGTTGTTATCAATGAATAATACACAAAATAAAATAAAATGAAGCACACACAATAAAAACAGATGAAAGACCATTCAACCAGAAGAAACATAAATCTCTAACGTCATTACTTCGTCAGCTGTGTCTTGGTGGGTGAAACATTAACTATAAAGACCAATTCATAAACACGTAATGAGCTTTGCTCTAGTACTTTTTGACATACTGGATTGTAAAGTTTTACACTCCGATGATGTGAGGAGTTGACATAGTATATTAGCTCGTCTATGTCATATCTTATAGTTGACTCTACATGTTGCACACGAACGAGTTTATTCCTACCACATCACCTGCTATTTACGTAACTCCAAACTGTTCATTACTACTGGTAAGCCAAAAGGTACATTAAGATGATTGAAACTATCTCTAAGATAACCAAGTTGTAAGCTAGAATATTCCTCAGGCACACTGTCAAGTTCAATGGTGGTTCATTGAAATAAGTTTCGGTTAGGACATTAAATATCTCGATAAGATTGGAGAATAATCCATCAATTCATAGTCTTGCAGAGAATTGACTTCATTTCTTTACGAACTCCTTACGAGAAATCAACTCACAATATTTCCATGACGGGAGGAGGTGAAACAAGATTTAAATAACTGAAGTTGCGCCTGTAGAGTTGACGAAATAAGAGATCAAAATTGGTAGGAACAACATTTAGATCTTCTGAAATACTTGGAATTAAGAAAGCAAATCTTACACACGCGTGAAAAGATGAGCAAGTAAGCCTTTCTTTCTAGTTTTTTTTTTAATATAATGTAATGTGGTGGTACTAAGTTTATTCCTTTATAAGGTTTGTAAAACGAGACATTCTATAGTAAAATTAATTGGTTTCACTCACAAATGAGGCTTATCAGCATATTGAATGTTATGAAAGTCACTATCCAAGCCTTTTGCTCCACTTGGAACTATTACCTTTATTGTTGACCGTGGTAAGTTTACTGGCTATGAATAAGTACTAGTACTAATGGTCGACACCACATTTCCATGTAACAAGTTATTATTAAGGACGGCGAAGTCAATCTTAGACTTCACATCTTGACAAGCTTTATACAGATACGTAACACATTAAATAAATCAAAAGCACAAAAGCATATTAAAGAGACTCGACAGTTACGTAATTCAATGACATTGCTGTAATTTAAACTTTTTCGGCCATATTTTTCATCGATATCAAGTTGTCACTGTAAACTTGTAAACTTTCATCAACTTAAAACTTTTGTTTATCATCCTTTTAACAGTAATAATTATAATATCTTTTTGAAGTCTAAAGATTCTCTTTTGAACCATAAGCCATCACTTTACAGGTGAAGACTAAGTTTAAGATAGGGTTTGAATGTGGTTTAGGAGCTCCTTGTTGCCTTAAGTGTTCTGCTGTGCGAGATTTACAGTTTCTATGGAGAACATTATATCCCCCCTTCTTCAACATATTGTGACCTTTGGCCCTAAATTTTATAAAATATCACCACATTAACGTCTTTATGGAAAGAAACAAAACGCTTTAACACATCCTAAGGCCAGGAGAGCCTATCGTAGCGGCATTGCATAGCGCTCGGTTAGGATCTCTTCTTGAATTAAATACATAAACGGTGCACACACAGAGGTTTAATTGATACGGGCAACATATGTCAGAAAATTTAGAAAGTTAAATTCACTTTCAATGACATAAAATGGTGCTGAAATTTAAATAATTCAACATATTGTAATTTCCACTGATTAGTGTTAAAAGAATACCTATCACTTGATAAAACATCTTTCTGAAATATTTTCGTTTTCAAGTTCATATTTTTAACATTTATTCAACGTTAAAAGAGAACCGACTGAATTCAGTAAAATAAACAACCGTATGAGATACTGAGGATCCACTAAACACTTTTACAATAGATATCAATCTATCAGTTACATGTGGTTCAACTATCTACAGTGTTTTTAATCAACTTATAAAATTATGCTTTCTTACCGTAAAATGCTTACACAAAAAACATAGTATCTACTATTTTATTTTAATGGTAATAACAATACAATTTAGACTTTTCTTTACCACAGCCCCCCCCCCCAAGTGGCACAGCGGAATTCCTGCGGAATTACAACGCTAGAAACCAGGTTTCGATACCCATGGTGAGCAGAGCACAGACAGTCCTATTTGTAGCTTTGTGCTTAACCACAAATAAACAAATCAACACACCACATTCGGTGACGTTTCTTAAACACGTAGTCACTGATATTGTATCACATTCACGAACAAAACTTATAACTCAAATAACACGCTGTACATTTCTCTCAATGGGTGTTCAAGGAATATTCACCAAATATAACGTAAAACTCTAACTTTACAAATATATATTTTTTTAATTTATCGATTCAACTGGAGTATTGCCACAAGCCCAATATTTATTTTTCCCTCACGTGTTTATTGAACTAAATAGAGTTGTTTCACTGGAAAGCTACTTTAAAACGTGGAGTTAAAGGAAGAGTTGTGGTTTCGGGGAAGAAGACAAATTCAAATTATTCTATAGACTCCAACACGTACAAATAAACTTAAACTAAATACGTATCGTCATTAATCACCCTCTTCTATAAATGTCCAAAATAATATAATTTTGTACAATGATTAATGGAATTGTTAGGGTTACAAAGCATTAGTATAATATTATGTCATTATAAGATAGACAGATGGAACAATGATAAAGTGAATGGACCAGTTACTTACTCAAAAGTCAGTATTTTACTTATATTTCTTGTTTAAATGGTAAGTTTAATACTGACCTAATGCTATAGCGAAACCGGCTCGATTGCATTGTAATCCTAATAATATGGTATAGACACCTATACTTGGCAGAATTAACAATACAATTAAATGTGAAAAAAAAATGATGCGCATGCAAACAGTTACTTACTCCATATTTATTTAATTATATATTTAGTTAATTAACAAAAAATGTCAAATGTAACCTGTAGTTAAGCATTCCAGTATGAACGTGGAAATGCACAATGTATTGACGTCAGAAGATATATATTTATTACAAAATTCATTGTAAGTACTCTATTCAGTTATAGTCTATACACACACTGTTATTACTGGTAACATTGTGCAATATCTTTTAAATAGATCTGCTTAAAACTCACCTTTTTTTCTTCTTTTTGTGAAATGCACGTTTAATTCTGATTAAAAGAAATGCAGCCTTGTCTAAGGTAAGGGTTTCCCTAGATTTCGAGGGAGACGGGGAGGGAGGGCTAAACCCTGTTTTTGAACCTGCCGACCACATAGAGTTCTAATATAATTTCATTAGTTGAAAATATTATAGTCTAAACTTCAGTGATCACCCCATTATTTGATAAAAATATAATTGTACTGTCCCACTAGACGTAGTATTGTACAGGAAAAACACACTTTACAGGGGTATCTTGACTTTCACACAGCAATTTATAGCAATAGAAATGACAGACAATTCTTCGCATCATATGCGCAAGTGGTGAATAGAGCAAAGCGCCTTGCTGTCGGCAAATTGAAGCGAAAGATCTGGTTTCCGTTGCTTCTTCCACCAACATTCTAAGAATTCAATAACCTTCAGCAAGTGGATCGAAGTTAGCTTTTTTGGGTCCAGGCTGATGACAGAAAACAGCTTCTTCTGAGAAATCATGAAAGCGGATGATCTTTCCTCTACCGGAAAATTCATATCCATATTTTATACCAATAATGACAAAGTTATTGAATCTTTGAGTTCTTTCAATCTTCTCTCGAAACATCCGAGACAGGCGGCTCACGCTTTCACTTACATTCACCGCTCTGGTTGCAACTCGCTAGAGGCCTCCGCTGAGTCAGGACGACACGCTTGCGTAGTAGGGTTAAAGTACGGGTAACCTGCAAGGAAAGGCTTGAGCTGTCCCATCATATTCACGATACCTGCCGAGTAAGTATTATCAGATGACGATATGACTGATTGTCGAAATTTGTATCAATCTAGAACATCGGAAACGATCTAATAGATAAAAGTAATATATATATATATATATATATATATATACATATTTGAATGTTTAACAATCAAGTATGCTGCAAACGCATTAAAGAACCAAAAATTCAAA
>NW_013665900.1:205504-233232 GCF_000517525.1 Limulus polyphemus
GCTAATAGATAAAAGTAATATATATATATATATATATATATATACATATTTGAATGTTTAACAATCAAGTATGCTGCAAACGCATTAAAGAACCAAAAATTCAAAAAATGTTGTTTTTCAACTCAAAAATGATCATGCTTGACATTTCCACGCAAAGCTACAAAAGTGCCATCTTCTTATAACCGTTCCTGATTTTGAGCTGACAGTCTAGAAGGAAGGCGGTTAGTCATTCATGCTGAAAGAATCACAGTCCTTGTTAGAATGTTGACAACAGGATTATCGTAAAACCTAGAGAGCAAACAAACCGAAAAGAACACTACAGGCTTTTGTAAGTTCACTAGTAGGTACACACTTTAATTGAAGTAAATAACGTCATATTTTCTCAATGTAAACAGTAACTAGTAAATATGATGGACCAGCATAACAAGACTAGCGAAAAGTACAGAATGTACATATTTTTAAAACATTATTTCGCTCTCATATAGCTTTGCGTTAAATATCGATAAATATTCATCGTACAAAATAGGCCATGCAAACCAAAACTGTTCTTCTAGCATCACCACCAGGTGCGATGCCTCCCGTACTTCAAACGAGAGGGCGCTTTCGCAACCTCTAGTTCCCAGGCCCTTGCAACCTCGTCAACAGGCTACTCTTGTCTCGTTAAATAGTGAGATTTGATGGTCATTTTTATAACGCACTCAGAATTTTAAACTGCGGAACGCATTTTTGCGACATTATTATCAATAACAGTTGTACTAATATACTATCTGTCACGTTATATATCACCAATAACACTTGTAATAATATACTATATATCACGTTATATATCATCAATAACACTTGTACTAATATACTAACTGTCACGTTATTATTATTATCAATAACACTTGTACTAATATACTATCTGTCACGTTATATATCACCAATAACACTTGTAATAATATACTATATATCACGTTATATATCATCAATAACACTTGTACTAATATACTAACTGTCACGTTATTATTATCAATAACACTTGTACTAATATACTAAACTGTTACGTTATTATTATCAATAAAACTTGTACTAATATACTATCTGTCACTCTATATATTATCAATAATGCTTGTACTAGTATACTATCTGGCACTCTATATATTATCAATAACACTTGTACTAATATACTAACTGTTACGTTATTATTATCAATAAAACTTGTACTAATATACTATCTGTCACTTTATATATTATCAATAATGCTTGTACTAGTATACTGTCTGTCACACACGAGTTTGTGTTTTATAGTGTTATATTATACTTATTTTTGATTATAAAAATAAACCATATTTTATTGCCCAGCGTGTTTAAAATAATTAAGTACATACAGAGCGAATGAAAAATACTAAAATATGAACTAGCTACTTCATAGCTAACCAAAACAATCTACAATAGATTTACTACGAATATCTTTATAATCAAGAACGAAATAAGTCTGATGTTTTCAAATATGCCATAGGATATGGCTGACTACCAAAATGTGTGCCCATCTAGAATATTGGAAACGATTTAATAAACCAAATTAAAGAAATATTTGAACGTTTTAACAATCTAGTACGCTATAAACATATTAAGGATCAAATAACATAAAAATGTATTTTTCATAAAAAAACGTTTTTGTTGCAAAATTTCGACCAAAGCAACACAAAATGGGCATAGCTGCCCCAAATTTTAAACTGGTAGACTAGAAGAAAGACATCTGATGTAACTCGTACGTATTTTTTTCTAAAGTGCCTGCGTCATGCAGTCTGCTAATTACATATATAGAAATTTTCTTGAGATATTAAAGAGTTATTTACATAGTTACATGGGAGCTGGAAAAATTTATGGTTATGTTGGAGAGCACTTATATTAAAAATACAGGTTATGATGTATTAATAGCAATTAAAAATACGGTTTAGGGTAACGATGAACACGGGTTTTTCGTTGGTAGAGAACATAGTTATATTAATGATGAATTCAATTCATGTTAGTAATGGACAAATTTTACGCCAGTAATAAATACAACTTATATGATGGAGAACATATCTTACGCTAGTGACAAACTCGTTTCACATTAGTGACATAATTTATGATAATGATAAACACAGTTCACATTATAAATGAACAATTACCACTAGTGATGAACGCAATTTTCGTTTGTAATGAGTATAGTTCGTGCTACTGATAAACTCGCCTTATATACGTTAATAACACAGTTTATATAATGAACATGGTTTACGTTATGAATTATTAATAACGTCTGACAGAGCTGAAAAGTAGCTTATAAAGCAACGAAAGTAATGTTATAAAGCAAATCCTAGTATCAAAACTGAATACCCAAGTAAAATATAACCTATAATGATGATAATGCATAATTTGATTCTTTGGGTATTAATGACGATTCGGTCGTAGAGTTTGATAATGCCTCGCTAGATTTGGTCAACTTAAGAGATTAAATAACGATAGTCCTAAATTCACAAGCTACGTTAGTAATACAAAATGTTCTTTATAAAGTTAAATTTCATAAAATGAATAACAATATTCAAAAGTATTTTAAACGTTGTAACCAATAGTATTAATGAACACAGTGTTTGTTAGTTACTGTTAGAGATGTATTATATGTTTATATAAGAACAAAACCAACAAGGTGAAACAACTGCCAAACTAGAATAAATTCTTTTGACGAATCTGAAACCAACGTTTCGATCAACGACCATTCATCAGAGAAGCTTCAAGGTTCTGTCATCAGCTAAACGAAGTGCAAATTTACGAACACCCCTTTTCAATTTTTGACATCATCGAATTCAAACGGCTATCAGTCATAACATACTCAGAAAAAGAACGAACAGATATATTGTAATAATCAATATTAAAAGTTATTTCCTCATCTATGAAAACCCGATGAAGGACCATTGATCGAAACGTTGTTTTCATAGTGGTTAATAAACTTATTTTATATAATTGATATTTGAAACTTCGGTACATGGTGAAACTACATTATTACAGAATTGAGGAAAAAACAACAACAAAAACGTCATTTATTAACGACCGTGGTTTCACCATTAAAGCTGTACCTGATGATGCCTTTACTGGCAAAACCATGTTCGTTGATAAGTGAAGTTTTTGTAAAACGTACAATTGTCTGTGTTTTTTCCTCAATTCTGTAAACTTATTTTAATTTGACGAGTGGTTCACCTTGTTTGTTTTGTTGTATATTTCATACTTTAGTCGCCTATGTGATTATTTTATTACAAGAACACTGCTGACATTATTTAAAAAAGCTACACAAAACAGTTAAAGGATAGTCAGCACTTATAATATTCTATAACAAAGTAAAACCCTTGTCAGTGACTCCCCTTCTTTCAGTGTTACGAAAAGCAGACATTTGATTACCAGCAACAACGAATTAAGAACTGTTACCCAACCAATGGTACACAGTTGTTCGAACACTTGTAGGCAGCCGACATTATCCATAACTAAATCAGCAGACGACAATTATGTGTCGATTATGATTCAGCACACCACGCTACGAACATATGATTTAGTCTCGGAGCATGTACCTTACAACTGGGCGTCATGTCACTTCACAAGGCCAACCTACACGTATTCCGGAACCATTTTCAGTAGATTAATGACACGCGGAGGTTAGATTTTTTCTTTATTTACACGAGTCGCACTTCATCCTACAATCATGAAATAGGCATATACTTATCTGTAGAAAATCTGGAACCAATCCCAACATCCTTTTCGTACATGAACCTAACAAATATTGCTGTGATATGAACAAGAATAAGTACAGATGTCTTAACCCTAACTTCTGCAGAATGGTATGATTAAAGTCACACATTAAAGGGCCATATTCTACGGCCCTTTTTGCTGCCATATGTCTAACAGATGACACCACCTGCCCCCATCGATCTAAACTAGTCGACGCATTTCTTGAAGAAGAGTAGATTGATGAAATAGACTGGCTTACACACGCGCACCGGACTTTAATCCCATCGATCTAAACTAGTCGACGCATTTCTTGAAGAAGAGTAGATTGATGGAATGGACTGGCTTACACACGCACCGGACTTTAATCCCATCGAACATACATAGAATGCTTTTGGAAGACAAACTGCATCCCACCTTTGATTCTAGCCGCTAAACAGCTCTTTCAGGTGAACGGCCAGGGATACAAACATCAACATTCTGATTTTAAGCATAAAACATTGGTGTCATGAACCGTAAAGATGTAACTTGACTTGAATCAAATGTTCATTTACGAGCGTAGGCTGAATAACCAATCATTTGCAACTTGATCACCTGAAGTATGATAATTTTATGGTAGTAATGGATACAAATATTTTGGTAAATAATATGGTTTATGCTAGACGTGGACTTTGTCGCCCTTAGTGATGAATACAATTTATATAAATGATGCCCACATATTAATGTAGCGAACATGGGTTATAACAGTGACAAAGACAGTTGTGACGGATTTACTATTATATATACGTTTTAATATCAATATTTGTTTAAGTTGAATTTATATTTAGAAATGTACATAACTTATACCTTTAAATATGTATTGTGAAACATCCGCCTATTCTCTAAAGTTGTAGAAGATTCTCGAGTATAAGAATCAACAATATATGTGTGTAACTAAACGCCAGTGTAGCTTTGTATTGTTACATAATCTGAATTTTCAACAAACTCCCCACACGCCTATAAATATAACCAACGCGACACGCCTTAAAACAGTATCTATTATTGGTTTGCTATAGTTAGTGTGTTATAAGCGTCGGAAGCTATAACTGTGATTGTTATAACGCTTATTAATCGGGATACTACAGATATTTGACCAGGAACATTTATAAATTTCGAACATTACAAATCATTTAGCTTCAGTGGATTCACTTCGGACATTAGTACTTTTTCGAAAACATTACCCAACTTCATTGGTGGGATAAAAATCGGTATGTGATCAGTGAAGAATACAGAGATAGCTAGCTACCGATTAAGTGAATTGTACCTACGTCAACTCGAAATTAACTCGCTCATCGTGAACCCTCAAGGAAGTTCCAGACTAGAAAGAAGACTTTATATTACTTGTAAGTTTGTAAAACATTTGTATATAAATCATTGTCTGTAATAACTATTTGTAATAACTGTTATCGTAAATTGAATTATTGGTTGTATATTAAAATATATTTGTATTTAGAAAGAAAACTGTGTGTATCAATCTTGTTGGCAAATATCATAAACTGGATATATATATCGGCATTTATTTAACCACTGAATCCAAATTACAAATTAACTCAGTTTTAGGCTATTTGAAATTGTAATACCTAACAACAGTAAATACTATGATTAATGGTAGTGTTGAGCACAGTTTACATTAGTGAAAATATAATTGATACTAATGACAAGCACACTTGCAAATGAACAAGGCACGCGACAACCACAGCAGATATTAAGTCGGGGTGGAATGGGATATATCAGAATTACATTTTGACATTGTTTGACATTTCGTAGGTGGTGTTATCCCTCCAATACTTTTAGGAAGGTTATTTAAAAGTCCTTTTTGATGCAAAATATTCAAATATTCGGACCATAACGATGTGCTCAGATAAGAGATTTAGAATTTTTAAGACAGGGATTTTTCTTGTATTTAAATAAACTGGAGAACAAAGGAATACGAATCAACTTGAGACACCAGGACAATCCAGAAAGATAACTGTAACGAGTCGTATTCTGGCAACGATCGATCAGTTTAAGATCAATAGCACTGCAGAAAATAACTTTGTTTTTCGTATGAAAGAGACTTTGACCATTAAAAATCTTAAACCAGAACTGAACAGACAGTTAAGTAGTGACGAACTCCTGTTGAAACTATAAACCAGAACTGAACAGACAGTTAAGTAGTGACGAACTCCTGTTGAAACTATAAACCAGAACTGAACAGACAGTTAAGTAGTGACGAACTCCTGTCGAAACAGTGAAAGTAAAGGTGACCGTGTGTAAGAAGATAAAATTTAAACGGTAAAAGGGAATGACGATAACGCATAAGTAGGATATATATTTACCATTGGATTGAAATAAGACAACCTGTGAAAAAAGTGACATCAGAGAATAGCTGCTCGTATTGTATAATAACAGTTTCATTTGTTTCATTCCGTCGACAGCTGTTGTCAGAAAACAAGTGAAAAGCTATAAACTTTTCAAAGCTCTAGTGATGAATTGTGTGCTGGTTCATAAACATGGCTTGTTTAAAATATTATATGATAATTAGTGTTTATTTTCCTTCTATATTATATTGATTACTGAGTGAATTAAAAAATAACTGTATTTCTCATTGTTTTGAAGTAGTCAGATTAGAGATAAGCCCTTTATGGCTAAGATGAGGGCTCAAACGCCCCAAATTCTTCGCTTCATTGTGCGCATGATCGTAGGTCTAATTTTGCACCATAAGGTAGAAGACAATTACCTCGTTTTTCAAACAGCAGAAATTCCACCATTACAGAAAGATCACGAATCTTCCATGTAGTGGTTTGCTAGCAATGTGGACTGTTTTGAATGGCCTATGTTTTTACATAGCTCTGCAAGGTTATACACGCAGTCACGTTGCAGTGTTAATGCGGAAATTGAAACACGGTGTTCGAAACAATTGAATTGGTGTCACACAAGATGAATCGTCCTTGTAGGACAGTTATATGCAGAGAATCATACAGCCCAAGTCTTTAGCAAATATGCAGGCTAACAGACCGAAGCAATCAGCTGACATACTTTCAGATAATAATACTGATGTTCCGGCTGCACAGAACATCGACGTACCTGTCTCATTAAGACTTTACACAGAATGAAAAAAATATTTGTTGAGACCCCTGTTTGAAATTACAGGAGCAACACTGAATATAAGTTCTTCTTGTGTTACCATTCGTGTGCCAAAAGTCGCAAAGACTTCATCAGTCACTATCATATTGTGAACAGTTTTATAGGAAGTTCAACAGGACTTAATTTTATGTGAGAAAAAGTGTTTGTGTATCCAGTTCGATCAGGCATTACAATATAGGGTTTGTTTGTTTGATGTTAAGCCCAAAGCTACACAATTGGCTATTTGTGCTCTGCCCACCACAGGTATCAAAACTCAGTTTCTAGCTATGTAAGTCCGCAGACATACCACTGTGCCACTGGGGGGTTACAATATAGGGAGAAACATTAACTTTATGAAACACGAATCGATACAAGTGTAGAAACGTAATTTAAGTGTGATTATACATTCAGATAATATACATGTAACCAGTCGTTTCAATGTATCACGCTAGTAAAAATGATGAAATAAATCTTCTCAGTTAAAACATCACACTGACTAGTGTTTGGGTAATCCTTAACTAACCAAAAGTAACCAAACTTATATAAGTATTTGAATGATTTGTAGCATTAATGCCACTAATATTATGTTCTCTATTTTTTGAGCAGCTAAGTCGTATGAAATATAATAACACGTGAAATGCACATCACAAACACAAAAGTTTCAGTCCGCCACTACAACAGGCCTTGTCTTGTTCTTTGATTTGCCCTTGTCTACGATTATTAATGATAATGGAAGTCTTTGAAGCTGGTCTGACTCAGTACCAAGTGGTCAACAACAGGCTTTGTTTTGTTTTTTGATTTGCCCTTGTTGACGATTATTAATGATAATGGAAGTCTCTGAACCTGGTCTGACTCAGTACCAAGTGGTCAACAACAGGCTTTGTCTAGTTTTTTATTTGGCCTTGTCCACGATTATTAAGGATAATGGAAGTCTCTGAACCTGGTCTGATTCAGTACCAAGTGGCCAACAACAGGCTTTGTCTTGTTTTTTGATTTGCCCTTGTTCACGATTATTAAGGACAATGGAAGTCTTTGAACCTGGTCTGACTCAGTACCAAGTGGCCAACAACAGGCGTTGTCTTGTTCTTTAATTTGCCCTTGTCCACGATTATTAAGGATAATGGAAATCTCTGAAACTGCTCTGACTCAGTACCAAGTGGCCAACCCACGAATAAATAGGCTGAGCTTCACGTTTTTTACTCCTTGAAATTTACAATGTCTATGTTGAGAGAAAACGCACATTATATATTACGTTTGTGTCCGGTTTATTTATTAGTGTCCAGTAACACTGATGTTTCCAGTTTATGTACTTTACACGCAAGATTCCAAGAGTTAAAGAGTTACAAACATCTCTTTGGGAAATTCCAACACAAGTCATTAAGTATTAAATGCAGCTTCAGTCTCATAGAACAGGCACGAGTTAAGAATCTATATTCGTTTGATAACTAAAGGGTGTTGATCTGAATCCTGGGCAATATTTTTCTGTGTACGGTTTATATAAATTTTAGTTTTGATTTTCATCCAACTGCATTTTGTGAAATTTATATGGGATCAGCTATAGATAATCCTCATTGGGAATTATGTGTGTTTCATAAGAATGAGATATTGGTGCTCTGCCCACCGCGGGTACCGAAATTCGAATTTTAGCATTATAAGCTGAAAGACGTACCGCTAAGACACAACTTAGTTGATTATTCGAACATTAGTTGACATAATCCGGACGTCCACCTCGTTTTTCATATTTAACTATTATTTACAAGCTTCCACTTTAGAACTTTATAAACTTTATGAGTTATCGGTATATACTTCCTAAAGCCTAAGCTTGTTGCCTTACTTCACTATTGTGAAAGCGAACAATGACATAATAGGTCGACGATAGCGTCAATGCATGACATGATCCATACACAACTATATATATGTTTGAGTTGTCACTTTGAAGTGAATCACAGAATGTTAGAGTGCTCCAAGTTATTAATAATCCATGATTAAACTGTAAAAAGATCATTTGTGCGTTTCACTCGAATGGAGACCTATCAGATAAATGGAAACCAGAGGGTGATTTTTATACACTATAACTGTCTCAAAATATCGTTAGCAGAATGTGGAGGAACCGTTTCCCAACATATAATACAATTTTTTAACACCAGAGACAGATATTACATCATATCTAACTCAATTAGACAACCGTTGTATGTGAATTCTGGCTTGTCACAACCTTAGGAAACATCTTCCGAGATTTTCAGCCGCAACTGTAAGCAAATGTCGGTTTATAGATGGTTATAAAGAGACTCTATAAGGCCTGCAAAGATTCCCGACAACGAGGCACATTTCTTTCAAAACAAAACATACAAAGCGATATTCTTCTTCGGGTGAGTCACGTTTTATCCTACACGCAGATTTAGAGATAATCTGGAACCGGAAACTAGTCTCATTTTCATCATAAAGGTAACGCATATGGTTAAAGTACGATAAATACCGGCTTTTACATTCTTTGGGATGGTACCATTGATGCCCATATTATAGATACCACACCTTAAGAACCTATATGTTATCACAAGCTAGTCAAATTGGTCCTCACTTCAGTCTAATAGATGCTAAGACCACTCACACGGATTTAAATTAGACGACACGTGTTTTAAAACAAAATTGACCATATGGAGTGTCCTGAAATCTCAGACTTTAATCCCATCAAGCATGTAGAGTTGCTGTTACTACATTTCTTTAAGTGACTTCAGACATTAAAGATGTCCTGAAAACAATACCTTCTTAACACTGATTCTAAGCATGCAGTATCGGTACCATGCTGCCCTTGTTGTCTGTAGTGATCATGCACTATACTGAAGTGAAACATCATGCACTGTAAAGATGTAAAGCCACATTTATTGGTAATTTACGGAATAACCAACGGTATTCACTTATGATCCCATGACACATCATCACTATAATGATCAACAGAGATTACGTTACTATCGAACGTAGTTAATATTAATGATTAATTTGGTTTAATTAACAAATAACAAATATTTCAATTATTTGCTTCTATTCATCCTGCCTCAACTATAAATGCAGAGATACTTTATGGCGCATTGTTTGGCCACAAGAGGGCTGTTCACGTAAAAAGAGGCTGGATACCTTCAATACCTCAGCAGTCACAGTAAAAATGGCACATGTTAAGAATATCAAAGGTTAGACATGCAGATCGTACTGATATAACTATGATATATGGTAACAAGTGACGTAACAGTGGAGCTACAAGCAAGAACCGGCAGAGATCAGGGATCAACGGTTGTAAGATTAGGAGAACCCTATTATTGAACTCCTTCTGACGATCAAACGGGGCGTCACAAAGTTTTTGCCACAGACAACGTTCTTTTGCATATTATCCTCCATGTACCTTCCAGTTTTTCGTGATGTTCCGACAACGTTACGCCAACTATGAATCACCCTGTTTATTGAACTTGTGTTTATAAGTTACAATAACATGAAAACTTGTTTATACACTCAAACGCTAGGTGAAACTGAAATCTCCAATCCATTTTATAGCGGGTCTAATATTTATAGAAACCTTTGCAGGCTCCACTTAATCTTTGCGCTAACATTTTCAGAAGAGCGACCAGAGTCAGTCTATAAAATCTTGTTGTATTACATTATAGATTGAATATGACTCGTACTTTGGAAGTTGAAGGGTAGAAATAAATGGGGGTTCTTTGATGAATTTTGTTCGTGTCAATGGCTTCATGAATTTTTATTTTCTGAAAGATCTTTTAGTAGTCGATTGTTAGAGTATAATACTTCGCTCGTTCTTTGTGTTCTACATTTCTAAAACCAGGATTTGGATGAGACACTTGATGAAATATCTTTACGTAACAGCAAGCCAACGTCACAAAAACAGACTCCTTTACTATCTAGTGAAGATACTCTTAGAGAGAACAATTACTGTAGCACGCCTGGATGACAAAGGCTTCGTTTATCTATCATGTTAATAACTTTTAAAGGAAATAATAAAGATTGACCTGGAAGCAAATTCTTCCTGCAACGCTACTCGTATCTTAAAACTTCTATCAATTTTATTAATTGCACATGGCCTTATGAATATAGATCTACAATACTAAATATCATTTCTAACATGCAAGTCCCCCCCCACCCCCCACCCGGTGGGTCAACGGTAAGTTTAGGCACATGCAAGTAGAATTTCATAACACAGTTTTGGCAGTAACATTTAGAGACAGGTACATTTATTCATCATTTTCGTTACATTTGAACGAAATTTTTAGCCTAATTTATTCATGGTGTCTGTCGTTAAAATGTTTGTGTCGATGACAGCATAATGATAATTTACAATTGGTGGAGGGACAAATTAACTTCCAGATTTATAGGGTAGAATGGTATCATACTACAAAAACTGTGGGAGAATAGTATCATGCTAGAGAAACTGTGAGAGTATAGTGTCATAATACAGGAACTGTGGTAGAATAGTGTCATGATAGAGAAACTGTGGGAGAATAGTGTCATAATATAGAAACTGTGGTAGAATAGTGTCATAATACATAAACTGTGGGAGAATAGTGTCATAATACAGAAACTGTGGTAGAATAGTATCATGATAGAGAAACTGTGGGAGAATAGTGTCATAATACATAAACTGTGGGAGAATAGTGTCATAATACAGAAACTGTGGTAAAATAGCAGTTTGTGATAATGCAGAAAGAACGGTGAAATAGCAGTTTGCCATAATACGAAAACTGTTTTAGAACAGTAGTTTTATCCAAGATATTCGAAAGATATCTGTATTACACCCAAATACTTTACTACTGTAGTATACAATAAATTAAACACATTCATCAAATTATGATTTTTCCTTGGCTCATGATTTTTAAAATTATTATATTGATCATATTTAAAACAAAACATTTAAAATAATCAGTTGCTTTAACACACTATATTACTTTTTGAAGTAACAAATAGCAGTAATAATGAACTATTACTTGTCCCTTTTACATTTAAAACAGCATCAGTTGCTTTAACACACTGTATTACTTGACGAAGTAACAAATAGCAGTAATAATGAACTATTACTTGTCCCTTTTACATTTAAAACAGCATCAGTTGCTTTAACACACTGTATTACTTGACGAAGTAACAAGTAGCAGCAATAATGAACTATTACTTGTCCCTTTTACATTTAAAACAGCATCAGTTGCTTTAACACACTGTATTACTTGACGAAGTAACAAGTAGCAGCAATAATGAACTATTACTTGTCCCTTTTACATTGTAAAACAGCGTGTTTTTTGAAACCGATATACTCTGATAAAAGAAGTGTTTTTCAGTGATTAACTGCATTTCATCGGTTACCTAAAGAATTTCGTTAGGTGACTTATTGCTGTAAGGGTAAACAAAGTTGAAATATTCGAGTCATCTTTTTTGAAATCTGTAGAAAAATACCGAAACTCAGTTAATGATTGTTATTCCAGTAATTTCGCTGTGGTGTGTACCTATTGGTTCCACAACAACAAATAAACATTTCCATAAAACAATATAATCTTTATAACTTTACTTTCTATTAAGTTTCGGGACCACAACCATAATCTTCACAAATTAAGAGATATTAAACAAATATAAATTCGTTTAAAACTTGTCAAGAACAAATTATTGTTTTTGACTCCTGTACATAATATAATGATCGAGGTAAAAAAACAATAGAACATCAAACATAACTTATTGTAAGATTACTGTTTTTATCTCTTGTTTAAATCAATACGAGTCACAGGTATAAATATAATATTAATGACTATGGGTAATTTTTTATTAGTTTATTTTTAATTTTTTGGATGATTATACGACATAGAAATTTTGATAATTTACTATTTGGTATGTATGTAAAGTAAAATAACTAAAGCATGAGTTAAACGAATTAAAGGCTGATTCGCTGATATAATTTTAGCCAAGACATAATAGTGTTATAAGCCATTAGACATACCGCTGAACAGTTAGGGGGATTTCTACTGGCAAAAAAAAAATTGAAGCTAAATGTTATTAATTGATGTAAAACTTAAACTGTGAAATCTTGATTATTCTGGAGACACGCTAATCGTTTGCACATTTTATTATATATTTAACTTTTATGATATAATTATAACTTATAACACTGCTTGTATTACAGAGATGTGTGTGTGTGAATATATTTATATATTTTTTATTTTGCACTACAGACTTTACTCATCTTCAAAAATTAATCGTATTTTCATTCCAAAAAATGTAATGTTTATCAAATATAAACTTATATGTAATGAACAAAAATACGTTGATGTCATGATGTTTATGAAATACCTTTAATTCTTCGTAAAATATAACATTCAATCTATCTAATTAATAACAAGTTCATGAATATTTGTAATAATTCCAAACAAAATACTTCAACGAGTTATTTCATGTGTACATTTATTTCTGCATTCACCAAGTGTTTGAGAAACACAGAAACCAAAAACTAAGTTCACAGTCAAACTTCCATACTGGTGATTAAAAAAAAAATCACCTTTGAAATTCTAATGACACTATACAAGAACGCTTAGTATTTTCAGCGTCAGCTTTCTTTACAACAATAGAATCAATGTCCTGCTTCAACATACTTTCCTTTATGTCATACTACAAGAATTACTACCGCTTTGAGCAAATATAATCATACGACTGTCATAGTCTATAACAAAGTCGCCACGCCAACCAATTTAAATAAATAGATAGCGGACACTCCCTTATCGATCGTATAATCTAATAGATGTGAGTTGATACAGGTTTCAAATCAAAAAAGAAAAGACAAAATATATATTGTTATGTAGATATGAATCTTAAAAACTGCAGTGTGATGGATATAGAATAAGATATGCTTCCAACGTTCCATCTATTTTACAAAGCCTTTGTAATTAATTATTCTGCACTTCTATTGATCAAATTCCTTGTTCTCTTCCACCATGTGTTGACTTTGTATAATTAGCATACTACACATCCTACTGGTCGTTCTCTTTAATACTTCATGTTTAAATAGCTATATAAATTTTATTGTATACTTTAAAATGTATTCAATTTTTTCTCCCTGAAAAAAGCGAAACCTTTCAAAAGCATGTCATTTACAGAATTATTGTAGGCATTAGTACATGTCTAGACTGAATCACACTAGAGTCAAGCCAACTAAAGCAAAATCTTTACCTCCTCAACCTAGAATCATATTAGTGTCACTAAAACAACATTATCATCACCTCGAAATGAAATCCCGTTACTATCAAATAAAATAAAATACTAGTGTAATTAAAACAACACTACCACCACATTCAAACAGAATCACACTAGTGTCAAACCAGCTAAATCAAGACTCCCCCACCTTCATCTAGAATCATTCTGACGTCATTAATATAAACCTATTATCACACTAGTATCAAACCACTATTAACATTTTCACGTGCAATCATACTGAACACCCTGCTAACAATAACAAAACTGTATCCACTTAAACTTACACTAGTGTCATGGTCTGGACAACAAAACTACTACTATATCCACCTAAAATTACAGTAGTGTCGTGCTCTGAACAACAAAACTAATACTATATCCACTTAAACTTATACTAGTGTCATGGTCTGGACAACAAAACTACTACTATATCCACATAAAATTACACTAGTGTCGTGCTCTGAACAACAAAACTACTACCATATCCACTTAAACTTACACTAGTGTAGTGCTCTGGACAACAAAACTACTACTATATCCACTTAAACTTACACTAGTGTAGTGCTCTGGACAACAGAACTGTTACTATATCCACTTAAACTTATACTAGTGCCATGCTCTGAGTAACAAAACTACTACTATATCCACTTAAAGTTAGGGATTTAGGTCTTGAAGATCTAGGAGGATCAGGTTCTAATTGACCTCTTCCTCCCTCCTGTACTATTGTAATTCGTATTCTTCTCGTTGATTTTATGTTTTGACTATTGTATTTTGTTGTTGCTTGTTTATTTATCATTTATCTACTTCAAGGATCATGTCCGTGTATTTTATCTAATTTATGTTGTGATTATTGTGCTGACTTGTATTCTTGTGTCTTGTGATTTATGTGTTGTAGAGCTCATGAACTGTTGTATTATGTATGGGATTAGAGGTGTGACGTATTGTTTGATGATGTTTATAATTGTTGTAGAGATCATGAACTGTTGTATTATGTATGGGATTATAGGTGTGAAGTATTGTTTGATGATGTTTATAATTGTCGTAGAGATCATGAACTGTTGTATTATGTATGGGATTAGAGGTGTGAAGTATTGTTTTAGCGATGTTTATAATTGTTGTAGAAATCATGAACTGTTGTATTATGTATGGGATTATAGGTGTGAAGTATTGTTTGATGATGTTTATAATTGTTGTAGAGATCATGAACTGTTGTATTATGTATGGGATTAGAGGTGTGAAGTATTGTTCTAGCGATGTTTATAATTGTCGTAGAGATCATGAACTGTTGTATTATGTATGGGATTATAGGTGTGAAGTATTGTTTTAGCGATGTTTATAATTGTTGTAGAGCTCATGAACTGTTGTATTATGAATGAGATTAGAGGTGTGAAGTATTGTTTTAGCGATGTTTATGATTAATGTTATGCGTTATTTTTGTGAGTTTTGATATTATATAATAAAGTTATAACATTTTTCTGACAGCTTCAACAATTGGATTTGATGTCTGTTTGCGTCGTTTCAGTTGTGGGGGAGGGGGGCGTTATAAAGTGACATTCAATTTCACTATCCGTTGGTGGAGAGTACCTCAAAAGTTGGCGGTTGGGGTTTTGACTAGCTAACTTTACTCTTGTCTATCACTTCAAAATTAATGAACGGCGCGAATATTCAAAATCTTACAAACAAACAAAAGAACTAACCTAAATCTGAGCTCGAGAGATATTTTTGAGATTACGAAAAAAAATATCGATAACAGCGAGAGTAGTCAGCTCATAAATAAATTAATTCTGATAATTACAGATTTTTACTTTATGATATTGTATACTCTAAGTTACAGAGATTATCTTCTAGGTTACAGTTTACTTCAATATAAGTAGCCTTACTTTAATCAGAAGTTATTGATAATTCACTCTTTCTTTAGTACTTATTACTTCACTTTTAGTAGTTCATTATTCTTATATTTATGATAATCATTAAGCCTTCAGGAGTATGGTGACGTTATAAGATCTAGAAAAAAAGTTGGGTGAACAAGTATTTGATAGGGTTATTTTTGCAACAGCGTGTTCATCGCGATATAAATCTCGTGATAATTCACCTCTTAACAAACCATTTTCTTTGTTATTTAAAGCCACTCCTTTGTACTCTTTGATCACAAAAGATAGGTTGGGGCTATCTAGCTCTGGGATATCATTAGGATTCGGATTTTGTTCACCTTGTGGCTGAACAGGTTGTTTTTTGTTTGTTTCTTTATGCAAGAGGACAGAAGTATGTTTTCAAACAAAACCTAAACCAAACTGTCTTCCACATGTAAAGAACATCCAACCAAGCTAAGTCGATGAAACCTGATACAGTTCAACACTGTAGTACTCTATTGATTATTATATAATAATCCTTATCCATATTCCAGTCTTAATCACACAAAGGTGATCAAATTGAGTGCTTAATCTAACTGCAAAGATATAAATTGTCTCCAATCTCTTTCGTTATAAAAGGGTACAAAACCATAACACATGAAGTTTGTTTGTTGTTCAACACAAAGCTAAGCAAATGACTATCTGTACCCACAGACTTACCGCTGAGCCACCGGGGGACGGAGGGGGGTGAAGCATGGATCACCTAAGGACACGTAATTCTCACTTAGATGATAGTTACTATCACCAATCTAGCTGGATTGATGAAAATTGGTGTAACTTTAAAATTTAAATTGCAATTCTCATTTGATTGTCCAATACGAGCAACGATTAATGCTACAGTCGGCTGCTTTTCTTGTTTACAAGATGTGTCGGCTTAGTGTTCATATATTCCGTTTTGATTCAGTGTTATTGCGGTGTTGGTTTTTCTTTAATTACTTAACACTGTCCACAAAATGGAAATCTTTGCAACAGTAATCGTTATTAAAACAAGACAAACTTCTTTCAAAAGTTTGGTAAATTTCTAGATAAGTGGACAAACATTTGGTTTACTAAGACACTATAACAACAGAGCTCTTAAACAAAACATTAAAGAAGTTACTCGTGCGAGAAAATAACTAGAACACTACATAGATAGTTTTGTTGGTGAGGTAAAGTTTAAATGAAAAATTTTCGAAAGTTTTGTTGCGAAGTAACGAAATTAACTTGTAATATATTTTTCTCTCATTTTAGTTGAGAGCTAATATATATATAATTCAAAAGAAAAAAATACTAATCTTCAGACATCCTGACGCAGAACATGGCTGCTTACTTTATACGGACTAAACGTGTGTTTTTCTAACCCATCAGTACAATCAGAATCTGACCATTAAGATAATAGCCTATAGCTGACGCTGATGGCTACTTGTAGTGGAAGATTGTTAAATGTGTGTTATAAGAAAACAAAACACGAATCTTGTCTCGTTATTTTATGTAGTCTCTTTCTTTATTAGAGTTAGAGGTTAAAGGACTCTAAATAGCTTTCCAATCGGAAAAAAAATCAATACTGTATAACATTTTATGTACTGTATTTTACGCCAGCATCAACAGTAGAAATATTAATATATAGAAGACATTTCATTCTCCATACAGGAAGTACAAGAAATAGACATTTGTCCATTACACGTGTTGCTAAGTCATGCTTTATCAAAACTGAAATATTAATTTTTCATTTGGTGTACTATGGTTGACTGATAAGTGCTTGTAGTTAACTGTAAAAGAGTATGTCTTTATTTGTTTGTTTATGTGTTGTTAAACACGAAGTTAAAGAATCTTATATCTGTGCTCTGCCCGCCATGGGTATCGAAACCTGATTTTTAACATTGTAAATCATCAGACTTACCACTAAGACACGGGGAGGGCAAAA
The DNA here is from genome assembly GCF_000517525.1 of Limulus polyphemus. NCBI lineage: Eukaryota > Metazoa > Arthropoda > Merostomata > Xiphosura > Limulidae > Limulus > Limulus polyphemus. The sequence continues at coordinate 223,424 of NW_013665900.1, forward strand.
GTATGCCAGGTAATGTTTTTTAGATTATTAAAATAAAGTCATTTTTTACTTGCAGGAAAATGAAAATAAGGCTTTCAATTGATGGTTAGTTTTTTTTTCTTTCTAATTTCATATCATCTAACACAACAAACAATATATTAAGAATTTCTGATGAAAAGTAAGTTAACTATATAAACCAGAACAGAAATAATTAAAAATAACTTACTGGAAATAATTATTATCATACATCTCCACACGAAAATTAAAACCTATAATGACTGAATCACTTGGGTAACCTCACTATTAAAGACATATTCATTCATAATATAATCTCCCGATTAATGAACCTAACTATGAAAAAAGTTAACTAGGTTATTCTTTACAAAGCCCATAATTATACCAGATCATAAACAGTAGATATAAGTTTTAGTGTCATTATATTTTCATATAGACAAGTGTCTCTCTGTCATTTGTCTATACAAACAAAAAACATTATAGCTGTTTGAGAAACAATGGTGAAACTGACAAACAGGCAGTTAAAACAATAAGCTAATAGCGTACTCTTTAAGTGTTCATTTGTTTCTACACAACTGCCTCACATCCATTACTAACCAAGTATACAGAGGTTGCGTGTGTTTTGTTAAAACAAATTTGAAGCCTCAACACGTAGTTACAGTCCGTGTCACAACGTCCGGTTAAGCTCTATTTGACGATCGTGTAGGTTGACAATAACCCTGCAGCGTAATTTCCATTGCAAAAGGCTCCATCGTAAGTCTGTCATGTCTAAACCATACATATTCTCCATCAATGGTTTCCATGAGACATCTTGTATACGTGGACAACGGTTTTCTGACACTATGTTATGTTAGATAAACAAGTGCTTATGTTGTTAGTGTTTAAGTTGTTATATTATATGAACAAGTGTTCATGTTATCAGTGTTTAAGTTATTATGTTATATGAACAAATGTTTGTGTTGTGAATGTTTAGTTGTTATGTTATATGAAAAAATGTTTATATTGTTAGTGTATAAGTTGTTATGTTATATGAACAAGTGTTTAAGTTATTATGTTATATGAACAAATGCTTATGCTGTGAGTATTTAAGTTGTTACGTTATAAGCAAAAATATTTATATTGTTAGTGTTTAAGTTGTTATGTTATATGAACAAGTATTTAAGTTATTATGTTATATGAACAAATGCTTATGCTGTGAGTATTTAAGTTGTTACGTTATAAGCAAAAATGTTTATATTTTTAGTGTTTAAGTCATTATGTGATGATGATATAAGAGTTTAAGTTAGTATCTCTATTTGGACAAGTGTTGATTTATTTCATATATATATATATATAAATGACTGTTTATGTTATTCCATTAATATAGAGACATGACACTGTTTACATGACATATCACATTTTTCATAGTAAGTGCTTATGTAATTATGTCTGTAAAGAGTAGTGTTTATATTTTTTGTGTATGCGAACATGTGCTTGTGCCCTTACTTACTGTATATATATATATATAATTAAAAGTATGTGGACAAGTGTCTGTAATTTTGTTTACATCAACAAGTGTTTATGCTCTTGTTTCTACCTTAACAAGTGCTTATATGATTGTGTTTATATGGACAAATGTCTCTGTCATTCCGTTTAGATAAATAAACGTAAATGTTATTATTTATACATTTACAAGCACTTATGTCATTATGTTGGTATGGATAAAGTGTTCAATATATTGTGTCTATATCGCATGTGCTCGTGTACAAATATTTATATGGGCACGTGTTTCTATATCAGTATGTTTTTTGTTTACTAACTGTAACGCTAAACGGCATTTATGTCTATATAAAGATTGCTTACAGCTATATACATAAAAGTGTATTTTACGTAAATAAGTTTATTTGCATTATGTTTCTTACGCATATACTGTAATATGCACAAAAAAGTTAACATAATTGCGTCTTACAGTAGTTATGTTCGACATTATGTCTATATGGACAAGTGTTTATTCCGCACCGTTTATTTATGTGGACAAGTGTTTATTCCGTACCGTTTATTTATATGGACAAATGTTTATTCCGCACCGTTTATTTATATGGACAAGTGTTTATTCCGTACCGTTTATTTATATGGACAAGTGTTTATTCCGCACCGTTTATTTATATGGACAAATGTTTATTCCGCACCGTTTATTTATGTGGACAAGTGTTTATTCCGCACCGTTTATTTATATGGACAAGTGTTTATTCCGTACCGTTTGTTTATATGGACAAGTGTTTATTCCGCACCGTTTATTTATATGGACAAGTGTTTATTCCGCACCGTTTATTTGTATGGACAAGTGTTTATTCCGCACCGTTTATTCATGTGGACAAGCGTTTATTCCGCACCGTTTATTTATATGGACAAGTGTTTATTCCGTACCGTTTATTTATATGGACAAGTGTTTATTCCGTACCGTTTGTTTATATGGACAAGTATTTCTGTCGTTGTCGATTTTTTTATACAGCCATAACAACGCGTGAACAAGGATTTACATTATAATGTCTATGTGAAAAATTATTTTCGCTATTATGTCTATCTTTATAAGTTTTGAACGCTACATGGACGAACGTAAATTTTACTATTATATATATGGTGTACACTATATATATATTTCCAGTGTGAAAATTTCGTTCAATACATAAATGATTATTTAAGTGTTTCTTTAGAGCAGAAGTGAACGCTTCCATTCAAACCTACTTGTTAACATTACATACACAGCTAAAAAAACTAAAAAAACAAAGATAGCATAGTACATAATGAAGAAACAGATGAAAATTGACGTAAAGTTAATTCCTGCTGACACGAAAAGCATTTGACCCCATTTTAAAAGCTACGTTTGTATTCGTAAAAGGAGTTTCTTATATAGAAATATGTTACTATAGACAGCTGACGAAGGGTTGATAAGTTCCAATTACATTTCACTTGTTATGATTACTAAATTCACTGAACCTTGTCAGGCTCAATACGAGTAACAGAGATTTATCTCTCTATGTTCACAGTATCATAGTTTCCATATGGTAAGATAACATGGAATACTTATATAAATTATCCACTCTGCTAGAATGTGAAAGCTTTGAAAATTTCCCAAACCGTTGTGTTTTATGTAAATGTATCACATTGATCACGCACGTACTCGAAGTCAGTAGTGTGCAAACTTTTTTATGCCTCCCTTTCTAAATATACGTTTTTTTGCGCCCCCACACCCCGTATAATTTAGTTATGTATATACTGTGCATGTCATTTTCTCATGTTAGTTATTGTTACTATATTGCTTAATAGTAGTAATATTTGTATGGTAGTTTTAAAACTTTTTATTTTAAAATGTGTACATTCGGATATAATTTATATGGCCCTATAGTCGTAATTGCGTGCTCCCCCTCCGGAGTACGCCCCACAGTTACTCTACCAAGGCTCTAAGTGAACCATTTTATGTTTGCACATATATATGTGTGTGTGTGTGTGTATGCATGTTTGCGCATGTATTTACTTATTTCATAAGCAATACTTTATCATCTGATTTTATCTGTGAATTTTCTGCAATTAGAATTTTCTTCATATAAAATGTAAATGAATCATAATCTTTCATCATCCAGAGATAAGCCCTAATACGAATTTATAAAGTGAGTTCTACTATGAGCTTGTGATGTGAGTTTTAGCCTGACCTTATAACATGTATTCTAGTATAACTTTGTGAAGTGAGCATTTCAAGGCGGCACAATCAGTCAAATTTAATAAAAGCTTATATACTGTAAAAAACAGTTTTCCATGACAAAGTGATTGTCAAAAAAAAAGAAAAAAAAGACGCAATTTTGCACTTAATAACCATACAAAAAGCATGACATGGATGAAGATAACTCTGTGTATGTCTAGCTTTCAACAATATGATAGTTCTCTGGAAGTCACTGAACTTGGGAAAAATGATTAAGTGTGGCTGGCAAATTCCCTGTAGGATATGATTTTCGATCGTCACGCTATTAACGAAGGAAGAGTGTTTATAGAATTGAAGGTTACCGTATTTTGTGATCTGCTAAAAAAACGTAACCAATCGCTCCAACTGGTTCTTGAAATACGTTGTTTATTTGTCAGTCTGCTCTCTCGCGAAGAAAGCTTGTTTCTTTGCGATTCATAAATTTTGTATATATGTCATTATAAAGACGGTAAACGGGACATGCAATTGTTCATTCAACTACCATTGTTAAAACGAAAAAGTTATCTTTGTCATATATCTATAAATATTTTGTTAGTTGACATGTGTATATCTTCTTCATTAGTTATCCTTCAGTTTCTGATTAAAGTTGATGTTTATCCGCTGTATGGTCAGAGCTGACTTTTTCAGTTCCTGCTCGACAAGAAGAAGTTCCTAAACTAACTCCAGAAACGTTCAGCAAACATTAGGAAAATAACCCTAATCTATCACGAGTAAATAAGCGTAGGAGCAAAGTCAAGAGTGACGTCAAGTCGCACAAAACGTTACGTGATGTGTTCTTTACACACGTGGTACAAGTGTTGATTGGTGGTTGATAACTCACATTTTCATAGTTGATAGTTTGTTAAAGTGACGGCTAATTAATTTTTCTATGAGGGTGAGATTATTTATATCTGAATGTATGAGGCACTAGTACGTACACTGTCCCACTTCACTTGTTCACAAATGCATTAACTGGACAAATGGCAACGGTGAAGAATTTATGGGGCATAGGTTCAACTCCCCTGTCTCTGAAACACAGATAGATAATTTTGATGTCATAAATTCTGGACTCAATGAATGTTGTCAAACCTTGGAAAATTTTGCGAATGAGGAAAATATATTTTGGTACAAAATTAATTAAAGACTACTTGTATACTTTATTGACGAACTGATTAATGATTAGAACGAAGGTTATTGTCATAACAATTTCGTAAAAGTAAATGTACAACGTTTCGACAAGGTTTTGTCATATTTCCTTTAACCCTCGATATATTCGTTGCTTGACAAACTCTATAATATTGTAAACTTCGCAGACTGGGACTCAACGAACTCCCTTCTTTGATCACTTAGGTTAGACATAGCTTATATTAATTCTAATCTTATGATGTTTTGTAAACACATGTTTTGGTCGCACAGCAGTATGTCTCTGAACTTACAACGCTAGAAACCGGGTTTCGATACCCGTTGTGGGCAGAGCACATATCACATATAGCCCAAGCGAATGAGAAAAATATATTTTGGTACAAAAGTAATTGAAGACTACTTGTATGCTTTATTGACGAACTGATTAATGATTAGAACGAAAATCATTATCATAACAATTCAGTAAAAGTATAATATTATATATATTTGTTTACTCATTAAAAGCAGTGCGCACGTTTGTTTGCGATTATTTTCATTGCTAAGTGTTGAAATATTTTCTGGAAAGGAAACAAATGCTACTTTCAATAATCCATCACCCATCGAGTTCTACGTACACTATAACTTGTGTGTTAACTGTCAAACATCTGCATTGAGAAGTAAACCACTTTAAAACACAAGCCACAAACTCTGGTTTCATTTCTTTAATGGTTTATTCTATCGTCACGAAATTGATCAACATTGAATAATGAGCCTAAGTTACCATAGTAACCAACTCCCACAATGAACAGCTGTTTGATTGGCGTCACTATCTGTTACAAAAGTTCTACTAACTCGCGCAGTATTAGATCACAATAAAGGTAAACGTTATCTGGGCGATGAAGTTCTAGGTCGAGTTTAACGACTTAACAAAGAAGCTGGATGTGACAATGAATGATTCGTTAAAGTTAATTGAAAAGATTCTCAAGCAGTTACTGAAGATATTTATCACTGCAGTATATGACATATATATAGACTATAGCTTCTACATGTTAGATCTGACATCGCCAGAAGCTAACATAGTTTAGCAAATAGGGAAGAATGTATCCCTATCTTCAGGGTTTTATATACTTCCGTCAGCTGATAAACGTGTAGTATCATCTTCAGGGTCTGGCATACTTCCGTCAACTGAGAAAAATGTATTACCATCTTCAGGATCTGGCATACATTAGCAACTAAAAATACAGATACTCAATGTCGCAAAGATACCAAGGTGTTATTGATACCATAGGTGGCCACACTAATTATTAGCACTAAAGAAACTTAAAGGCATTATTTGTGCAATAATTTTGTTATAGTTCCTTGTAAGACTAATCAGAAAAAATTACAAGTTAATTTCTATAGCAAATGAATAATTTCGTTTGTAAAGTTCATAGAATGATAATTGCTGAGATGTTCTAATAAATTTGAAACCTACTCTATAGTATGTGGAATATAATGTGCTAACAAGAATATATAAAAACAAAGTATAAGCGAAAGTGTAATACTTTCAAAGCTAAAATGGTGAAAAACAGAGGCTGTTTATAAAAAGATGTTAACAGCTGAACAAGAATATGTATTTTTATGAAACAAAACTTCCTTTTATTCTCGCTGGATGCTGAACAGCCACAAAATTATATACTCCACGTTTAACAAACTGAATACCTGAAGACGATTGAAACGTCGTCCTCTATAACAGGCAGTTCCCGTCCTTTCAACCAAATTTCATCAAACTTGATACCTGAAAACGATTGAAACGTCGTTCTCTACAACATGCAGTTCCCGTCCTTTCAACCAAATTTCATCAAACTTGATACCTGAAAACGATTGAAACGTCGTCCTCTACAACATGCAGTTCCCGTCCTTTCAACCCAATTTCATCAAACTTGATACCTGAAAACGATTGAAACGTCGTCCTCTACAACAGGCAGTTCGCGTCCTTTCAACCAAATTTCATCAAACTTAATACATGAAGACGATTGAAACGTCGTCCTTTACAACAGGCAGTTCCCGTCCTTTCAACCAAATTTCAACAAACTTAATATTTCTTCACAATTATTCAAACACCCCTGTCTTGTCTAATAGACTCCTAAATAACTCGCTTCACTATTACAAGAAAAACATGGGCAAAAACGAACTGATGAGCTACCTAGCGAGCTATATTATACATGATAAATCTAGTCCTAAGCACTTTTCTCCCCTAATTATTATTAATACGAAACTTAAAAGGCCACGTAGTGCTAAGCAAACTGATTTCTTGATGCAGACAAGGGTATTTATGTCAAAATAGGATTATGTGCAATTATACATAAGTGAAGCGTAGTGAAAGTTTAGACGAAAAGGGGATATTAAATTGCAGTTTTCTTGCGTACAATCGTCGATATATCAGTATAATGTGAATAACGAATCAAAGTAAATTGATATTACCAATGAACCAGTGAAAAGAAGTACCAAGAAACAACTACTAAGTAACAGCTCATTAACTCTGTAGGAGGAAGAGGTCTAAAATACATCTGAACCTCTCAGGTTCTATATCGAACCTAAAATCCGACCCAAATTAGATGAAGTATCAGACAATTGGTTTGTTCGTGGACCCTTTCAGCCAGAATGCGACAGGCTTCTCCTCCATATAACTGACCTCAGAATATATTGGGTAAACTAATGAAAGATGAATATGTGAGTTTTGGTCCCTCAGCACAATTCCTGCTATGTTTGAACATGCGTTGAACGAATGCGATTGCAACACTATATTTTGGAGGATTTTGACGGATTATAAACAACGCGACTAGATCACCTATTCTATTATTACGTCTGTAAAAAGAACAGTGAGCTTTTTTTTGAGAAATATTATCGGCGGTGTTGCTGTCTGGTGCTTGATGCGGTTTTTCAAAATAATACATGTTAAGTAATATATTTTCTGGAAAATCTTACGTTTAAGGAAACAGTATTATTAGGTTTACACAACCTTCGTAACACAAACATAACGTGCTTTATTTTTGAGCAAGATGGAAGCTTCTCGTGTAATTTATGAAGGAGAGTACTTTATCAGTTTCACAAAAAGTTATACTCTACATTATCATCGCAACGACGATATGACTCAAGGACGCGACAGTTGCAGCTCTTAAACATCTGGTTTCTATTTAACCTACAAATAGGTTGGCATAAGAGGTCTTATGTTCGTATCTATAGCAACTGCGTTGAGTTGTTTAAAGGTGTTACTGAAGTAACATTCAAGAATAAAACGAGTTCCGTAAGCCTAATTAAAGCATCTGGGAGAGGCTCTAACACTAAAATTTGGTTGAGGAAGTATAGTAAGGCTGTAAGGACCTCTCCAATCTCCATGTGAAATTGTTGTATTTATAAAGACTGTATAGTTTAAGAAAATTGAAAAATCTGAACGCTGTTAAGTTTAAGACTATTAACTACCAGTAGAGATTCTGTGCTGTTCCGGAAAATGGAACTCTTTTTTTTTTTTTAACAGAGATAACGTAACAGTATCAAGTAGGCTTAGTACCATGCATCTGCCTGCATTGCTCGCCTCATGAATCTTACAGAATATATAAGATACTGAAGTACATTCAGTCGATTTCTGTTCTGAATATGTCCAAATCTGGAAACATGTTAGAAACATCGCTGTCTTCTTATATTCGCTCGCCTCAGTATGCAGCAGAACAAACTTGAATTATTTAGTTTAGACAATTGTTTCTGCTGTTGATAGTAGAACATCGGAGAAAATTGTGAAAAATAAAGTGATGATAAGAAAACTATCTTTGGATAGCGGTCCTTTTCCGATTTATCAGAGAAATCTTCTCATTTTTCATTCATACATTTAAAATCGTATTATTTCATTCATATGGTACGGGCATGCAACGTTAACTCCTAGAAAGGTTATTCAGAAGTATGAAAAAATAATATGCACAAATAAGCATGAAACAGTGAAACAAGAACACAGGTCACATCATTATCCAAAATGTGTATTACACAGAACCATGCAACATTTACACGCACAAATATTCATGAAAGAGCCTAACAGTGAAACAAGAACACAGGTCACACCATTATCCAAAATGTGTATTACACAGAACCATGCAACATTTACACGCACAAATATTCATGAAAGAGCCTAACAGTGAAACAAGAACACAGGTCACACCGTATTAATTAAGAATGTGTATTACACAGAACATCGCGAGACCATAATACGGTTGTCATACTAGTCTGAAAATACCAAGATTACAGATAATATTTTGTAAAAATAAAAAAATGATAAAGGACAACAGCGCTACATTTAGTCATGTAAAAAACCAACAACAAATAAACAATAAACCTTATAGATCTATTTGTGCACATAGCGGACTGTTTAACCCAAGTGAATCCGGAAACATACCCAAAGAACACGATAACATAATCACAGTGGCTGCAACACTTACGCCAACATAAACAGGAGAATTTGTGTTGTGGGACCAAAATCCACATTTTACACCAAAAGATCATCCAGTTGTTTATCCATTTGCGAATGATGTACACGTGTTCAGTTAATCGTAAGCAAAACTGCTAGCTGAAAGAACTCATGAACACAAAGAAATATTTCCAATAATGACTTCGTTAAACCGGTTACCAAGAAATTTTAAAAACACATTTCCATAGATTAATTTCTGGTGGTGACAGCACATTACACTCCGGAGGTTAAATCGACAAACTAAACATGAATACATGTCTGGTTAATTAATATCCAACGGTGTAGATAAAAATTTCATTCCACTTGTATAATTGGCCCGACTTGGCCAGGTGGTTAGGATGCTCGACTCACATTCTGCGGGTCGCGGGTTTGATTCCCCGTGACACCAAACTTTCTCGCCCTTTCAGCCGTGGGGGCGTTATAATGTGACGGTCCATCTCACTATTCGTTGGTAAAAGAGTAGCTCAGGAGTTGACGGTGGGT
>NW_013665900.1:233508-261596 GCF_000517525.1 Limulus polyphemus
AAAGTGCTGACTAGCCGGCTACCCTAAAGAATTACACTGCTAAATAAGGGACGGCTAGCTTTGCGCGAAATTCATAACAAATCGAACCAATCGTTTTATAACTAGCCTCTATTACTGATGAAGTGAAACCTTAAACATTTGACTTTTTAGTGCCTTTAATTCAATCTTTTTTTATTGCTTTTCGCACACTGTATCCAATAATACATTGTATATCATAGGTGAAAGTCTACCTTGTTGCTATATTAATGTTTTTTTTTATTTCATTTTACTGTTTTATATATTTCTATGAGTATAAGTACAAGGTTTAAGTGTCTCCTTCAGAGGTCTAAACAATTCACGCCAACTACGTTTTCAACTAGTTCTGAACACCATGGATAGAAGTTAAACTACAGAACTTAAGGTATTAATAACTGCCGATATGTCACAGTTAAACACTACAGAACTTAAGGTATTAATAACTGCCGATATGTCACAGTTAAACACTACAGAACTTAAGGTATTAATAACTGCCGATATGTCACAGTTAAACACTACAGAACTTAAGGTATTAATAACTGCCGATATGTCACAGTTAAACACTACAGAACTTAAGGTATTAATAACTGCCGATATGTCACAGTTAAACACTACAGAACTTAAGATATTAATAACTGCCGATATGTCAGAATTAAACACCACAGAACTTAAGCTCCTTACCCTAATCTTTACAGATCTTGTGAGCAACTAAAGCATTCACATTATATAAGTCATGATTTTTATATTATTTAAAAGTTCAAAATGTTTAAGACTATGTTCCTTTTATATCAATTACTATATAAGGCTGGTGTAATTATTCAAAATTTCTTAATGTGGTTATATTGTTAATATCCAAAGCTTCCAGAAAACTTCATAATTTACAACAAAAACTTCTAATCTAAAGCTACAGAATTCACGAACATTGAACTTTAAAAGGTAGATTTCAAACAACAAGAAAGCAACCGTTTCTAGCCTAATAGTAGTTATGTTTGATGGACGGTACACAAACAGATATAACCGCCATTTATCGTTTCGCGGAAGAGTTAGATTATCTTAATGAACTCACGGCATGGTCTGTCTGATAACACAACTTCTGAGAAAATGTTTAAAGTCAATGGAACGATCACGACTTAATTATAGTCTTATTCTGTGTTGGGTTCATTTACTTGTGATTTGATTCCTAAATTAAAGATCTCCAGATAATCAATACTGACGAATAATACATTTGAACTGAGAAACATTACAATGCTATTTGAAAGATTCCGTGTGCTATCATCTCTCGTAAACAAGTTCGCATTATAAGATCTCAATGTGAAAATATTTTTTATAAATACACTGTACGATGTCAATTCAAGATAAAGCAGATTAAATCCTGCTAGGCACGAAAATGAAAAATATTAATAATAATAATATAAAAACAAGTTGACTGCAGGTGTTTTTTTGTGTGGAAGGAACAATACAACTAGCCCATTGTGTGTAGTTTTGTGTTTAACAATACACAAACAAACAAAAGCATACATCCCCTCACACACACACACACACATTTTTCTTAGTTTGTCCATAGCGGCTTGAAATCAGAAGTGTGTAAAAATAGTATTCCATTACTATATCTTGTTCTCCCACAAGTCGCTGACCAATACGTTTTTATAGCAACTTTTATGCGTATTCATTTTTCAATATTTCGCTGGCTTTTGTCGTTGAAACCGTAAGTTTTAAATAATAATGATACCATTCAACAGGTGTCGCCACGGTCAACTTACTACATAATATATATATATATATATAGAGAGAGAGAGAGAGAGACAAATAATTTTGTTTTTCAGTTAAAAATGAAGTTCAGAATCAGATGTTAGAACATTAGATAGTGTATCAATACTTATTCTCCTTATGGTTACATCACTTATTTTGCAATAATACGATGAGGGCGACTGATGTTATATACATACATACATATATAAATATATAATCTTAAAATATGTAATTTACAGAGGTTTGAGTACTTTACACTAAAACAGATTTAAATATGCAAACCAAGAAGTCACGGGACAGCTACAGTCGATAAAAAGTCGCAATGGAAAGGCGTGTATCAGAACTACATTTTTATATTGTTTGGCGTTTGTAGGTATTGTGTTATCACTGAAAATTGATTGCTTTAGGGGAGGTTATGTAACAACTCTTTCCGACACAAAATATTCATACACTCAGATCATAAAGCTTTGCTCAGATCGGAAATTCAGATTTTACAAAAAAGGATATCCTTTGTGGCATTAAAAAACACAGGAATATGAATCAATTTGGGATCCCATGAACATCCATTAACAGACCTGCAACAAGTGAATCACAACCGTGGTAAGTAAAGTGGAGCGTTTTGTAAAAGATAAGAACTCACGAACACATAGGTCAATGGCAAAAGCCGTTCACGTGCCCCAGTTCATGGATTTAGAATCTACAAGTCGGAGATGTATTTTGAATGACAATATAAAACTGAGGAATATGGACGACCTTGGGGCTTCAAGGCCTTAAAGAAAGATATCTGAAAAAGTCGTACCAGAAATGTGGTAAGCAAAATGGAGCGTTTTGTAATAGGTGAAAATTCACGAACACAAAGGTCAGTGACAAGAGGCGTCTACATGACTCAGCAACAAACAGTATGTAAAAGCTTGTAAAAGTTTGTAAAAGCGGCACAAGTTACGTGTATAAAAACTGCTTTCACGACATTTCTGCTCTGCCGTCACATATCTCAAGCAGCTTGAGAATGAATCAAGTATCCATGCTAGTCCATACGAAGATCAATCGATCAAAGTGCCTATGTATTTCTGTTCAATCAGACTGTTGAAACGGATGTTGGGAACATTTATCCTCCTACACTAGATGGATTATGGGAAGTATGCAGGGAGGAATGGCGTGTTTTAGCCACAACAGCGTATGACGGGAACTTTTGCAGTGAAAACTACTTTGCATGGCTATTGTCAAGTTCGTGGTCGTATGACAGAGCATGACCGGACGTAGCGACATGGACTGTAATGACGTGATGAGGCTCCAAAATTGATTTAATATAACATACTCAATCCTTGTATTACGCTGCTCAGAGAGATAAATGACCATTACCGGAGCTCTAATGTCAACTTGTTCTAGCTGTAGTAATCTGTTTTATTTACTTATTTGTTAAATTTTATTCTATTTAATTAAGAACAACTACTTTCTCACAGCTAGCTGCAGACGTGAATGGTATTTTTAGATGTAGTATTTTGTGGACTTGAACACCCGCATCAAGTCTTAATGTTTAATTGTTTCCGTTAATAGAGAGTGTCTTCCCAACAGAGGTTAAATCTGATAAACAGCTTATACTTGCTACTACTATAATTGGGCCGTAATTCCGCAGATAATTCCAGTATTGTTGTTTCTTTCCCAGTTATATTAGTCTGTTATTTACGACCCTTTTAGTGTTTGGCTTTGTTTTTAAATATTATCTTTAAAATATCATTAGATGTTAAGGTTAGCCCAACTGTTATGAATCTTTATAAATATAACTATACCATATATATATACATCTGTAATCTCAGAGCTCACCGTCAAATTTGACGGCTTATAACGCTAAAAACCGGGTTTCGATTCCCATGGTTAGTGCAGTACAGATAGTCACTTGTGTAGCCTTCTGCTTAACAACAAACAAAAAAGTACTATATATATAGATATCAATTACTTCAACCACCCCACCTCGCGGGGGAGGGGGCAATTAAAAAATGTTACCTATCTTATGAACGCTTAAAGAACGAGAAGAATGAAAATACATGATTTCTGCTAGTCATATTCTTATGAGCGCTCACAAGCTCATTTATCATAGAGTTCAGTCACTGCATTATCTCATTTTAAACAAAAATGGAAAAATCAAGCAGGTGGCGCTCAGCACGGCCATTTATCCTGAAGTTAGTGACTGTGCCTAAATGCAATGGTAGCAGATATTCTTTAACAATATAATTATCACAATCTTGTTTTATCTTAAGTTGCTTTAGATTCCAGATAACGTTTTACAGTCGCTTACGTGATTAAGTTTTTACGTTAAATCTGGAAAACGTGACTGGATTTAGATAGCTTGTGTTTTATCATCATCGTTACAATATCTACCATGATTCCATTAACTCAATTCAGCTATATATATATTCGAGATGTTGTTTACACTCTAATTATGGGTTGAAGAATTATTGGATGGTAAAAATTTTTGGTGTAAGTTGATAGAGCTTCTGATGAAGTTTATTTGTAAAAAAAAAAGGGGGGGGAGTGACGCAATTCTTCTTTTATATCTACTACATCAGTATATAGATATGTTACTGCAAAGCTCGACAGTTTAAAGGTATTCACTCAGATCGTCGACTGAGACAGCATACTGAAAAAGCAATGCTATTTTTACCTGATATTTCAGTGACTCGTACATAACAACTTAAAAATCAAGGATGTGCCATTTAATACTTTAAGAATATTTTATTAGGACTTGAAATTCACGAAGTTAAAAGAAAACTGTCAACTTTTCTTACAAAATATCTAAGTTTACAATTTTACAAGAAATGGTGTTACTGAATTCTGCTGATTCAATAACTGGACGTTGTTGTAAAGCTACACGATGGGTTATCTGTACTCTGTCCAATGCGGGGGAATCGAGCCACTGAATTTCAATCACTGATGATAAGACATGGTGAGTTCTGAGTTTTTACAGGAATATGTTCTTTTATACGAGTCGATAAGCACCTAGTATTAAAGCACACGTATACTTTATGATAAGGTTTGTTACTGGAGGGCTATCTGCGGTATAACCGTTCATAATTTTATAGTGATAGGCTAGAGGGAACGCAGCTACTCAACACGCCCACCGCGAACTCTTGGGCTACTCTTTACCATCAAATGGTGTGATTGGCCATCACATTAATATACCCTCTCGGCTGAAACAACGGGCACGTTTGGCGAAAGGTTTCGATCCTTTGACCCACAGATTATGAGTCAAGCGCCCCAATTACCTAACTATATTAAATTCATATAGTCGAGCTATGAGGGGAAGCAATTAAGAATTCTATATTTGAGTAAATTCCAATTCAGTGTCTATATTGAATGAAGAGAATTCCGCAATACTTCTAAAACTGTAAGCTATAAATACATTTTTTCTGCTGATTTTCTCTTTTTTTTTTTTTTCAAGGTTTTGCCTGAAATATATTTTAATCACATTTTTCAAAGCTAACCGTTTCACAAATAAGGAAAAAGAGCAAGAGCAGTAATTCCTTGTGAAATATTCCGATGATATCGATATCAATGATTCAATACCGCTATACTTAGTGACGTGTGTGATAAGACTGCGACCGAAACACCGTTTTTTTTCTTCTTTGTTTTTTTGCGAAGTTGTCCAACAAGTCACGAGTGAATGACATTTATTAGGTTTTATATCCTCTGTCTGGTTAATGTTATATACTATAGTACATTTGTAAGTCGTCTTAACTTAACTCTCTTGACCGCCCTTAGTAACTAATTTTATTCTTGGTAATCTTCAGTTAAATTGTTTATTTGATTTAACTTTATATCAGTTGGAATGCTAAGCTTCCTTGCTGTCAGAAATCATTTATGCCATACTCTCATTAGGCATTCAGTGGTTTTGCTCTAAAGAATACGTTAACATTATCATGTAAAATTTGTTATTTTCACAGAACGATTCACTACGATGATATTTTAGATACGTTAATGATCATTTTTGGTTATGATGTAGCAATAGTAAAATGGAACACGTTTTGTTAGACTAAATTCTACAAAGAACTGCAATCAAACACAACAGACAATTTTATAAACACGTATTTAAGTTTTTTTATACCACTTGGGTGTATCACGTTCCTTAAAATGTGCTTAGAGGGCGTGACGTTTTTAACTTGCGCAAATATTTGTATCCTACGCTAAATAAAAAAACAAAACAAATAAACTATAAGGTCGTGTTTACCTTAAAACACACAAGAAATAAGAAAAAAGCTTCAGATAACGTCAAATTTGTTTTAAGCAGACTGGAGTTTAAAACACGATTATTCAACTATAGTTATATCAGTAGTTCCTATCTGTATGTGATGGGTATCTACCTACTTCAAACTTACAATACAGAACGGTTTTAAATTAGTGGACTTCACTTGCTAGAAGGAAACTTTCACGTGAAGTTTAACATGTTCCAGCGAATTATTATTATTACTTTTATCTAGGCGGTAGAAACTTCCGGCAAGCATGATAGAAAGACAACTATACACAACCAGTATGATAGAGAGACAACTATAAAATATGTTTTAATAATAGGAAAATCCGTGTTTACACTAACAAGCCAACACGAAGTTCTTTTTTTATTTTAAGGTCTGCAAACATGAAGGGGTAAAGTTATTTTAAGGACTGCAAACATGAAGGGGTAAAGTTATTTTAAGGACTGCAAACATGAAGGGGTAAAGTTATTTTAAGGACTGCAAACATGAAGGGGGTAAAGTTATTTTAAGGACTGCAAACATGAAGGGGGTAAAGTTATTTTAAGGACTGCAAACAGGAAGGGGGTAAAGAGATGCGAACCCTGAGATTTATTTTATATTAAGGATTGCAAAGAGGGAGGAGGTAAAGAGACGCGAACCCTGAGATTCACTTTCCGGACACGCTACCCACCAGGCCACGCCTAATCTCTATCTATAATTTACACCTGGATAGGATATTCTAGTTCTTATCACTATTATAGATTATTTTTATTACGTATTTTGAAATAGTAGAATTAAATGAGAGGGGCTTACTATCCCCCCTTAACATCGAAGCATCTATGCTAATTTTTAGGTCATTTGTAATTAACCTGAATATTGTTAAAAATACAAGTTGAAGACCTCCATCTTCAGGTAAAATATGGTTTTGATTGACCGCACCATAAAGAAATGCCTTTTGAGTTACGTACATGTATATGAATGATTTTAACTTACCTTACAGCTAATATATCATCAATCCCATCGAATTCTTCTAATGGTGAGACCGATTGCGTTTCGCTGACGTTGATTTGCTTGACCGTTTTTTTCGAAAGTGCACTGTCCTTAGTCCCGTGACAGCAACAAGGACCACGTGATTTCCCGTCGTAGCAAATACAGTCGCACTCTTCAGCTCTGAAAAGCAGTTTGGAAAAATAACAATTAACTATAAATATATAATGAAGTGATCTCTTCTACAGAAATGTTTGGAAGAACGTACAATTAGGTGAGTATTTTTGTAGCATGTATCATTAGAACTCTTGTTGCTGTAATATCTTATCGATCTGTAGAGCTGTAAATACTGTGCGTTTGTAACTATGTATTCATATTTTTAATGGGTACATGCACAGTTGTTAAAAACTTATTGTGAAACTAAGTTTGAATTTGAGGATATCTGAACAACAGATGGCTTGTGTTAAGCTGTTTTTGATGTTACTATCCTTACGTTTTTAACCAATAACGTCTCTTGTGTTGTTACTATCATTAAGTTTTAACCAATAATATTGCTTAAATTATTTTTATTAACCTTGAGTTTTTCAACCAGTAATATTACTTGTGTTATCATCCATGAACTTTTAACCAATAATATCACTTGAGTTGTTATCATCCATGAGCTTTTAACCAATAATATCACTTTTGTTGTTATCATCCATGAACTTTTAACCAATAATATCGCTTGAGTTGTTATCATCCTTGAGTTTTTAACCAATAATATCAATCTGTAGCCCCAGAAATCTAGAGAAAATATGATCAGTAATTCGTCTGTTATTTTCTGTTTATTTGCATATGCTGTAACATTGGTAGGTTAATAGTACTCTTAAAATCAGCTGTAATTTAGTTTATTGAATCTTTAGATATTGCGTTGACATGACCCACTTTACGGTCAGGGTAGTTTCTAAGATGGCATAGCACAGTGGTAGACAGCAAGAGTAACAGTAGAGTAATTCACACAAATAAAATAAAAATACAGAGGACAGTGTAATGTCACAACGAGAAATCTGACGTCACTCACGGATATCATTAAATGAGCTTCTAAATTTTGAAAACATGTGGCCTCTTATCAAATGTCATTAATCTACGACAGATCGTTCATGTGCTGTGACATAAAACATTTGATCTTACCAAAATACTTACTTTAAACTCCTCTTTGAAAGCATTTAATAACTATCAACATCAGTGAATGATGCTATCAGTTTAATATTTGGTCAAATCTACAATTTTTTTTTAAATGTTGCTTCTACTAACTGTGACTACAAAAAAGTATGTCACGGCTTGTAGCTTCCATTCCAAAAAATCTTACTTCTCAGAAGTCAGCTTTCTAAGTCAAACTATTCACTAGACCTACATATTTACAGTTTCCAGTGGGATTAAGTTTAGGTCAATAATCTTTAACAAATCAATGTTTGGATAAAATTCAATGTTTTTGTAATAGATTTACGGCAACCCTATTTTATCCTGAGCGGGAGCTCTAATCTCCTAGTGTTTCATTACTAGAGTTATTACAAGTTAATAAAATATTGCTTGAATCGAGACATTTGTGCATTAGAGCGTGCCTTTAGTAATAAATATTTCTTGCCATTAGAACCTAAAAAAAAAACTGCTAAAGGCTTCTCGTAAAGCAATTGACACGGTGTGGTGCGAGATTTTCGGGGTTTGTGCGTGTCCTAGTGGTTAGCGTGCCCATACTGTGAATCCGCCTATTCAAGGTACAAAACCCGTTGCCGTTAAAACGCTTTTCGCACATTAGAGCTATGGCTTCGTTACGAAAATGACGGGCAAATCCCACTACTGGATCACACAACAATATCCTTAGAGTTGGTGGTGGGTGTTGTTGACTAGTTGCTTATCTTCTAGTCTATCAGTTCAAAATAAGGGATGGCCATGCGCAGATAGCCCTCGAGTAGCTTTGTGCGAAATTCTGAAATGAACAAACAGAAGCGAAATTTCAGGCTTTCTTCACTTGCGCTCTCAATAACTATGAGGACTTATAACGTTAAAGACTGGGTTTCGATACCCGCGATGGGCAAAGCATACATAGCATTGTGTAGCTTTGTGCTTAATCAACAAAAAAGAAACATGCTAGCAAACGTACGTTATAGAAAATGAACTTCTGTTATAAATGAACATAAACATTGTGTTATTTCGCAACAACACAAACTGTGTTCCCCAACCACAGACTTGTGTGAACAATTGATCGTTGCAGCGATTTAGCTACACAAGTTATGTGTTTTCTAACCACACAAACAGTGTGCAATTTCAATTGAAAACTGTATTTATTTAAATAAACTGTTATGGTGTAAAGTCATATTTGTATCACGTGAATGTAGACTGTATAAAATTAAGCACAAATATGTACATCAATCAATACGCTTGTCTTTTTTGTGTTATCTTTAACTTGTGTTGTATTTATTAAAACACCAAAGTGATGCTGTTTTCTAACACAAGTTTGTTTGTTTTTTAAATGTGGACCTACATAAGTGTATATCTATATAAAGTGAGGAGGTATATATATATATATAAAATGAAACAATATAAAGATGACTTTAAAAATATTTTAAAAGCTCTTTATTTATTACTGTTAATTTAAAAGAAATAAATAAATCCACAAATACATAAAAGCGTAGAAATACCGGTTTCGTATCATCCAGGATACTCTTCAGTTTCTACAATAAAGCTTTCTCGAACAAGGCCTACTTAACAATGTAAAACTTCCCGCGTTCTGTGACCTTAAAGTTTTATATATATTTTAAATTCCCTCTATATGTTAAATTATATAAAATTTTCTTGAACAAGACCTACTTAAAAATGTAACACTTCCTGCGTTTTTTTATATTAAAGCTTTATATATGTTTTAAACACCCTCTGTTAAGTAAGTCTTGTTCGAGAAAGCTTTATTGTAGAAACTGAAGAGTATCCTGGATGATACGAAACCGGTATTTTTGTGGTTTTATTTGTTTCTTTTAACAGTAATAAATAGAGAGTTTTTGGAAATATTTTTCAAGTCAGTTTTATATTGTTTCATTTTTATTAATTACTTCCTTCAGCAGAATATATTTGTTTTCTTGTATATATATATACATTAAAGTTAGTTCAAAAACCAAATATATCGAAAATTATGTACATGGACGTAATTATCCTATTTCTTTGCGTGGAAATAACTATTTGTACAATTACTTTTTTATGTTCCATAATTCGTTGCCTTTTCGTATGTGTTCGTGTGACACAATCTATTCGTGAATCATAAAAGACTGCTCATTCTTCTGCGAGTGTATTTATGTTTATCATTGTTCCAAACAGGTTTAAAAGAACACGCATATCAACTGAACAACAGCAATAATATATGAAGGCTGACCTCAGGTGCACATGGGTAAAGAATATAACAAGGTTCACTGGCTGACATGCACAAAACAATAATCTAACTTAAATGTCTAGAATACAATGAACGTGTCTCTCGTCATAGTTAGTAACTGGAAACTGTACAGTAAGGCCTAACCCAACAGCAACACGGCATCATCTCCATCGCTCTGTGTTATCTACTAAGTTTACTTTTATAACCATTAAAATAAACTTAAGTCCATTTCTTACGTTTACCTTTTACCACTGTTTATGTGTTTGTTTTCATTTAATAATTAGTTAACTGATGTTAAACGATACTCATTTCCCTTTGTTCAAATCATACAGAATTATCATAAATTCGATGAAACTGGAAAGTTATTACTCGGACCTACATGCAAATCATAGAGCTTTGCCATGGTGCTAAGCCTAATTTATACACATTCAAAGTTTCCATACGTGTTCTTCAGGTTAACATACATTCAAAGATTCAAAGTTTCCATACGTGTTCTTCAGGTTAACATACATTCAAAGATTCAAAGTTTCAATACGGGTTCTTCAAGTTAACATATATTTAAACTTTTTGTCTATTTACCGGATAAGAGTTAAGACAGTTTCAAGGAAATACAGCACATTCTGTCTATCTGATGGAGCAAAGTGAAGAAAGTCAAGGCATTTATTTGCGAGGACAGGATAGTGCCCTGAAATATATTTGAGTAAACTCAAATTTCTCTAAACTTCTGAAAACCTCATTTTCTATGGGGCAACTGAAAATAAATGAAATTAGATAAAAGATAAACAGATTAGAATTAAATAGTTTAAAAAGAAGTCACATGTGATAGAAGGTGTCCAATAAAAGTAAAACGGGCATCCTTTATAAATATTTATGTTAGGTTTGTGTATTTTCATTAGTAATGTGTTATTCAGGTTAACACGCATTCACAGTTTCAATACGTGTTCTATAGGTTAACACATATTCAGAGTTTCAGTGGTTGTTTTTCAGGTAACATATATTCAAACTTTCAATACATGTTCCTCAGGTCAACACACATCCAGAATTTCTGTACACGTTCTTCACGTTAACACACGTTCAAACTTTCAATACGTGTTATTCAAGTTAACACACACATCCAGAGTTTCAATATGTGTGCTTCAGATCAACATACATTCAAAGTTTTAATACATGTTCGTTAGGTTAACACATATTCAGAGTTTCAATACGCGTTCCTTAGGTTTACATGCGTATAAAGTTTCAAAACGTGTTCTTCAAGTCTATACATGTGCAAAGTTTGAGTTTTTTATCTTCCGAAGATGTAAAACGTGTGTGTTTTTCTGTCACTGCACATTTTTTTGTTTTCTACTAGTACAAATTTCTAACGAAAATTCTCAAATCTAGTTATCCTAGGAGAAATTAATAACCGAAACAAATACAAATCAAACTACGGCTCTGCCTTTTCTCTAAATGGTTATTACTTAATTACAGTAATACGATTGTGTAGAATATCTAGCTCTTGGCAGCAAAATTTGACTAAAGGTTGCATTTATTTTAACTCCGTTAATATTTTGATAAAAGACATATTTCAGAGGTATGTTTTTAGTTATTAGACTAATAGTTATTAGACCGCTCGTGAAAGACTCCCTGTTTATTAAACGTAGGGAATTGTTTAGTTTAACTAGGTATATCTATTAAACGTAGTGATTTGTTTAGTTTAACTAGGTATATCTATTAAACGTAGTGATTTGTTTAGTTTAACTAGGTATATCTATTAAACGTAGTGATTTGTTTAGTTTAACTAGGTATATCTATTAAACGTAGTGATTTGTTTAGTTTAACTAGGTATATATATTAAACGTAGTGATTTGTTTAGTTTAACTAGGTATATCTATTAAACGTAGTGATTTGTTTAGTTTAACTAGGTATATCTATTAAACAAGGTGATTTGTTCGATGTTCTCTATGTTTCCACTAGTACTATGAGTGGCATCCTTTCTTGTTTTCATTAATTTTTTTGCATTTATTTCATTTTAATAAGCAGTCGATTGGTTTTAATTAATGAAAATTAACCCTTCTTAAACTATACTATTATTTATAATTTTTACTTAGAATTATGCCCACATTTATAAGTTTTACTTAGGAGTACGCCCACTCTGTTAGATATTTAATAACACATCTGACTCATACGATCAGAAAATAAATATATAAAGGCTTAATGAGCAACATCACTAATACTATCAGTTTCAGAACAAGTAAATATATATCAAAGGAAAATTACACTTCTATGTATAACGCGTCTGACATTTATTAGAAAGATTTTAAAGTAACAATGTACCGCTGAAGCAAAAAAAATAAGAATAATAATACAACAGTTCGGCGAATAACATTAAATTCTTATTAAAATAAACTGAAAGGATACACGTAGTTTGTTTCGTTTTTTATAACTCATTTATCTTCAATTAGCTGGTATTTGTGTAATCTAAATACATATAAAAGAAATGTTCATCACATCTAGAGTAATTTTGAAAATGAACACCACCAGAACGCAATTTTAACAAAATATAATAGACAAGAGTAACTGAAACCACGAGCTTGGAAGAAGATTCATTAAAGATTTTTTTAAGTTTGTTTTTTATCAGCCCCTTTGAACTCTTGCAAAATATTTTAATGGCATTTGAATCGGAAACCTTGCCCTGCGTAGTTTGGGAGTAATATGCCAAATGTATGACCCATCGTTCCCACATCTCGTCATAATTGAATTCTCTCACCACTATGACGGGTCATCAATTACTTACTCGTTGTTGTTTTTTAATCTATTTAAAGAATTTAGGAGATTAATCAGTGAAAATTCACCTGAGCCACATTTGACACAAATTAGATTTCTTTGAAAAAAAACAAAATGTTCGAGCTCAAATCTTACATTCTTATTTCCATAATTAAAATGAACTTAGTTCTAAATATTGTTAAGTTTATTTCATAAGTCACTCAAGGTCATCTAGAACTATTATTGTAAACTGTAAATGTCGTAATTCTCCTTAGTAGACAGGATCTAATCAACCAACGGCTCGAAGACGTTCAGGGTTAAGTGTTACTTGTCCTTACTATCTAACTAATTGTTGTTTAGCCATAACTGTTTTAAAGCTAAAACGTAACATAAGTTGTGGTGATACTCGTGAGAGGAAAATTAATCCAAGATTCATAATTAGTAAAGCACCCATCACCTGTTATATTTTAATCACTATTGCTTTGACCATATAATGGGTTCATTTCATCTTTGTGGCCCCCCACTGACACAGTCTGCGGACTTCTACTGCTAGAAACTGGGTTTCGATACCCGTGGTGGGCAAAGCACAGATAACTCTTTCCTTGGCTTTGTACTTAATAACAAACAACAATCATCTTTGTGTGTTTGTGATCAATTTAGATTAGAGACTCTTGTTCTCTATTATAATTTTTTCATGGATAAACTGGACAATAAGAAATATTTTCAGAGAGACGAGAGGTCTGAAACTGACCAAAAGCTGGCTGTAAATAGTAAGGGGCAAAACCTTTTATATATTTTAGATTTATTATAAGGTGTTCAGGTGAAAATTGATTTATTTTGTTAAGGGTTTAGGGAAACACTGAACTGAAATTGATTATGGCTTCTTTATGACATATAAAGAACTGAAGCAATAAATACGCCAAACATCGATGATAAACCTTCTTTAAAAGTACTCCAGAAAATTTGACAAAAAAACAACAAAAAATTAGTGATTTTAGTGATTTTTTTGTCAGTTTTGTACGCCAAGTGTTAAAGCGGGCAAAAACATAAAATTACTTAACATGATGCAATATTAGGACTTCATTGGTCATTGGTTGTGAGCAGTATAAAAACAAATGGATAATTTGAGAGCTAAAATGTTCTGATAATAAAGATAGACTGTTCAAGCAATTTCAAGTAGCCTACTTTGTATCAGTAATCGCATGCGAAATTTGAATCTACAAACCAACAGGTACTACATATATTTTACATCTTAAAATACATTGGATTGTATTTCTGGCACTGAGTAATTTTAGTAATTTTAATGTAAACACAACACATTATATTTCTGTTGGTGAAGTAGGTTTATTGTAAACAAATCAACTTAGTATTTAAAATGATCTGTAGTGTTTATCTTTCTGTTTAAAATGTAATAAAATAAGTTGTTTGCACCCAAAAAACTCAAAACCCGCAGAACGAAATCAAATTAAGGAATATCTACGAACTTTTAGATCTCAACAAAAGTTTACTTAATATGATTTTATGAAATATAGCTTAGCGAAAAAAAACCACAACTCTTATTGTACCTTCAGTTTATCTGTATGTGAATTGCAGGCATATTAACACCATGTGTTATGATTTCATCATCTCATCAAGAAAAATGACTTCCTTTAGATACTTTTTATTGTAGCATTCCTTGTGGGAAAATGGAGATTGATGAAACAAACGTATAGTGTGTCTTATTTTAAACAGCTTTGATTATTAAACTACACACAGTTCATGTTTCTAAGTGGCTCTTTTTTACGAATATAAGCGTCTCTTTTCAAATAAGCAGTAGTTTGAACAAGCTAGTAGATGAAGATAGTAGACGATCCAGAAAAGCTAGTCTCATTACTTGCAGTAGAGTATTTAACAAAAGCTAAACTTCTATTCTCCTATCGACTGAAGCATATAAAACATTTACTTAGCCTCCCAATGTGAGAAATGGTTGAATTATTGATTTGATTCTCAGATTTATAGACATTGACTTATTAAAAGCACAGTTTTCTACAAGTGTACTTTTTTTATCTTGCTTTTGAATAAACATAAGTTTAGGTTTGTTTGTTTATTGGATTTTCTTAAAAAACTACTCGAAGGCGTTTTGCGCTTTTGTCTATAATTTAGAAGTGATAAACTAGATGGAAGGCAACTAGTCACTACCAACCACCACCAACTCTTGGGCTACTCTTTTACTAACGAATAATGGGATTGACCGTCACATTATAACGCCCCAGGACTGAAAGGGAGAGTATGTTCGATGACAGGATTCGAACTTGCGGACTGCGAGTCGAGTGCCCCAACCATCAGGCTATGCCAGACCTCATAGGTTTGGAATAAAACTTCTAGATATTATTGGAATGTTACATGGACATCTACATTAGGTTGTCATCATATATTTTATTCTAAGAACTTGTGAGTGAAAGTGTAGAAGAATGTATAACGATATGCCAACCACACTATACCTGCCAATCTAGTAATGAGAGGCTTTTCCTCCAATACCAGATACTAGGCCTCATCAGCCTGGCTGGAATACGAGAAACACAATAGTGGTTGAGATGCTATTTATATTATCAAACTACAATTATATTTGTCACAAGACATTAATATTAGGCCTACTACATTTTTTTAAACACTACATTCTTAAGTTAGTCCTTTAGTGGTTTTCAAGAATTAGAAGAGTACGTATTATAATAGTATCCCAACCACACGATATTTGTCATATCTATTGCTCACGACGCGTTTCACTCAATCCAGAACTCAGGCCGGCTGGAATACAGCAATGGTCGGAACATTATTTATATAAGCCATTTCAAACAACAACAGTTGTTATAATATGTACGTTTTTTACAAGTCGGCGAGGAATGAATACAATTACACTTGGAATAAGATACTAGTATTAAGCCTATTATATTTTTTAAACACTACACATGTTTAAAAAATGCAATAGTCTTAATACTAATGTCTTATGACAAGTATAATTGTAATAACTCCTCGCCGGCTTGTAAAAGGCGTACATACCATAAAAATTGCTATATTATGATTTAAACCAAATTAGATTAGCGAAGTATAATTTTTACCACTTTTATTTAAGTCACTCACAGATCAGAAATAAGTTGAAAATCAATAGCAAATTATCATCTATTTATGTTAACACCAGTTACTTATTATTAAGATTTACTTTTACTGTAATTAAATTTACTCATCATTCAGATAAACTGACGAGTCAGCAAGCTAGTCTTCATGTTCCCGGGGTGGGTCAAATAACCACAGCGTTATATTCGAGTTCATATGCAATGACTAATATCCTTATTCATCTCATTAGATGAAATTATTCGAAAATACTTTAAAATCCAGTGTTTATAAATAGTACAAAATTGTATTCTAAAGCTATTACTCTAATTTATCTCACCTCCTCTACTTCAAGCCAACGTTTAATGGGCGTAGGTCATTTATAAAAGCTAAAAATCAAAGCCTTCTACCACCATTGGCTACAAACTTTCGAACTTGTACGGCTTTATTTATTAGCCTTTTTTAGCATCTTAGCAAGAACCAATGATGAACAGAACCTCACTTACAAGCTGAAGACTTTGAGTAATGTTAAAGAAGTTGCAAGTAAAGTGCTCTTAGTTTTATAATAAAAAAATGTTGTCGTTTATTGGAAACCATTTCATATTGGATTATAAACATTGATAAGGTTACACCTGATGATGAACTTTGTAGAAGTCCAGAAACTCGTGGCTATTGGTGGTAGGAAGTTTTAGTTTTTAGCTGTTTCAATTTTTAATTTTATTTTGTGTGTTATTTTTATATCATTAGTGGTACAAAATGAAATGGATAAACTAGTAGTTTTGGGGGAGATTTAAGTACAGGACGAGCAGAAAGGCACTGAACAAGAAGTGGCTAAACTAACCGTTTGGTGGTTTGGGTCCAGGCCAAGTGGGGTCGTACTATAGCAATAAGGCACTAAACGAGAAGTGAGTAAACGCAATATATTTTTGACGACACTACGTATTTATGTAAGCTTCTAACTACTTTAAAAATAACGTCATTCACGTGATGTTTTAAACACAAAACATCTTTGATGAAGTCTCAACACGACCCACTGCCAACTCTTGGGCTACTATTTTACCAACAAATAGTGGGATTAACCGTAATGTTATAACGCCCCCAAAGCTGAAAGGGCGAGCATGTTCAGTGACAGGGATTCGAACCCGTGACTCTCAGATTGCGATTCGAGCGCCCTAATCACCAGGCCTGTACATTTCCAGCTGCCCAGACTGCCAATGTTACATTTTTAGTTGTCTAGATTACCAATGGTTCCTACTCAAACTTAATTTTTTGTTTGTTTAATATGTAAATTCTTGGTTCATAAGAAAGTTCCTATTGAAGATTGTTTTCGTATCAGTCAACTTTGTTTAAATAAGAAAACATTTTACAGTCGTTTATGTATTCCTACATGTTCGTTATCTTATACCAAATCCAGAAATTGAACAAATTAATCTGTTGTTTTCTACCAGTGTTGTGACGTGTATTTGTTTAGTAAAGAATACACCAAAGTATTGATTAACCCCTTTCTTTACTACTAATATTATGGCTTATATTTTTAATACAATATATACTAATGTAAGGAAGAACGTTTTAAACCCGTTGTCTCATCCTTACTCTGTTTGATTGTAAAACGCTATGAAGAATGTAAAAAGTGGAATAATTGTATTTTACTTATTTTTTCTATCAACCTCAAACGCATGGTGTCATACATTCTTTAAATACAGTTATTAACCAATTTCTGTTCTAAGGATTCTAGATATGGATAAGTAAATCTATGTCAATAGTATTAAAAAAGTCTCTTTTTTTTTTCACCACTAGACACTATTCTTTACCTCAGATACTCCGACGGTAAGAATAATTATTGCTATCAACTAATTCCTCAATTTATAATGGATTGCTGATTGAACATAAATCGAATATGGTTTTTCACCAATAATCACTGAAGTAAATGTAATTGAAAATTAGCCTCTTCAACACATACTCGTAGTTAACTACTCAATACGCATATAAAACAAATAATATTGGTTGTACGTCTTTTAACATTGAACCAACAATTGATTATAGGCAGGTCTAACTACAATCGTTATCAGTACTATTTTCTTAATTAGTATCTAACTGTTTGTCATGGAATACATTATTATTATTATTATATCTCTAAATACTATTAAACTCATTAAACTAAATATGTCAATCAAATCATCAGGCTACTTACATAGTTATGA
Source organism: Limulus polyphemus (assembly GCF_000517525.1). Classification (NCBI taxonomy): domain Eukaryota; kingdom Metazoa; phylum Arthropoda; class Merostomata; order Xiphosura; family Limulidae; genus Limulus; species Limulus polyphemus. Next base: position 251,910 of record NW_013665900.1, read on the forward strand.
AGTTAGGAACAGCAATAACAGGCAGCCAGTGGGGATGCTGCGTTGCCATGACGACACATCAACTCACTGCTTTGATTTTGTCGGATAACTGACATATCATGACCACTGCGACTCAGTCCCGGGTGATCGCGTGAAGAACTTCTCTTACCCATGGAGTTGACAAGTCCTGAAGTGACATCCGATTGTCTCAGCAACTTGTCAGACGAGCTAAAAATCTGTTTTACGAAGAAGTCAGGCAAACAACTCTGAAGCTGTCTCGCAAAGTGGTCAAGCAGGTTGGGAGGTTGACTCATTAAGTGGTCAAGCAAATCAAAAAATGACGTCACTGAGTAACTATACGAATACACAATAACTCGCAATCACTATTAATTTTTTCTGACTATAGCTCGGTTAGAAACCTAGCATTTCCAAATATCCACTACGTTTACTGGAAACTGAAAAATAAACTGTCCACACACACACATCACAAGAACACTGTAAATCATAATACGAACATCCTATAGGAGCATATATGTAAGCACTTCCACTAAAGCGCTAATCAAACTTACCAGAGAAGGATTATACCTTATCTTCGTAATTCCTCTTTCTGTATACTGGAGCAAAGTTTGAGTAAAGTAAGGTTTAAATGAATAACGTGACGGTGGCGGGAACGTAGTAATAAGGGTTAGTGAACGCGTAAGAGGTAATGATGGAAAAGTAACTAATGTTGGGTTTCGATGTTATCAGCCTCACTTTAAAGAAACAGACACGTCATTAAAAGGCTGCCATCACATTACTCATCTCTCAGACAGATTCCTCACTCTTGCACAGATAGCAAGAACAGCCAAACACATTAACAGACCAGCAGTCGGTCACGTTTTCGATTTCACTGAAGAAACCCACGTGTTTAATTTGCACACAGAGAAGGGATTCGTTTCAAATGTTGAGAGTGCACATTCGTATTATTTTTAATACGTATTTACCGCGTCTTGTTGTGACTTCAAAGACAGTTTTTTCATACGTAGTAGAACTTTTATCAGACTCCAGGACACATCAGTTGTGTACAGTTGTTCGTTTTGTAGTTGTTCCAGTTCTCCGAAAGATTGTTTGCTGTAGACAAAAAAAAAACACACAAACTTAAAACACTGCCTCATTTACTTATGTGTGTGTGTGTGTGTGTTTGAGTATGTAATGAGTCTTTATTAAATATATTTATATGCATAGTGAATCCTTATGGAAGAAATACTTCTAAAATGTTAAGTAACAAAAAACAGTTATTCAAATAACCTATTATCTGCAAGCAACGCAGAGTGCACAGTTATTTTCAACTATGAACAGTCTACTTTATCATTTTAAATTGTATGTTGAGCCACCTCACTAACAAATTATCAAAGAAACCTATCTTACAGATAAAAAGTTTGTTTTGGACAGTGATCTTTATCTTCAGGATAAGAAGTTCCTGAAAATACAGATCCAAGAAATTCCTATAAAAAAATAAATAAGTAATAAGAAACTACACGCACGTGTTGATAAACAGGAACCAGCGGGAAAAGTTAAATGAGCTTGCTTGAATTGTTAATTTCAAAATGACGAAATGATAAGGATTGGTTTTCCTTATCAAAAGTTAACAATTTAAAAACAGAAAATTGAATAATTAATGTGTTAATAAACATTTAAGAATTACATATTATACATAGATCTAGGAGTTACAATATTCCAAAATTGGCGTAAACCTTTTTATTAAAGGACAACTTTATTTTCATAATAACAGTTGATTACTTGTGTCATTTTGCAGAGTGATTACAGGTTTTATTTACTGGCAGTAAATAAGCTCTGTTGTAAGAAAACAAACTCAGCAAACACAGTTTCAGATCGCTGAATTTCATGACTATTCGATACTGCAATCAATATAGTTTTGTTACAAACACTCGTATGATACTCCAACAAGCTACGTGTAGGATCTCTGAATGTGATCACTGTTTGAGTGTAAATCTGTAGTAAACATAAAATTCAATAATCTCACATTACAGTTATGTTACAAACACTCGTATGATACTCCAACAAGCTATGTGTAGGATCTCTGGATGTGATGATTATTTGAGTGTAAATCTGTATTAAACTTAAAACTCAACACCCTCACTGTGGGATCTCTGAATATGATCACTGTTTGTGTGTAGCTCTATAGCAAACATAAAACCCAACAATATCAGTGTGGGATCTCTGAATATGATCACTGTTTGTGTGTAGCTCTATAGCAAACATAAAACCCAACAATATCAGTGTAGGATCTCTGAATGTGATCAGTGTTTGTGTGTAAATATTTAGTAAACATAAAACTCAACAATCTCAGTGTAGGATCTCTGAATGTGATCACTGTTTGAGTGTAAATCTTTTTTTTGTAAACTCAAACACTCAACAGTAGAGGATCTATGAACGTGATGACTGATTGAAAGTAAATTTTTGTACTAAACACAAAGCTTAAGAATCGCAATGTGGGATTTTAGAATATGTTTATTGTTTTACAATATGAAGAAAATGTATGGTAAACACGAAAACTCAACGAGCTCAGTGTGAGACCTTTAAAAGTCATGATAGTTTACCATTGCAAATAAAGCAGTTTTTTAACTTATGCAACCATATAGAATCTCAAATCACAATAATAAACCTCTGAATGCATGTGAGGATTATTTCGCATTGTAAATAAATCTTTTTTTTTTAAATAAACAAACAATTTTGATGTTATTAGCTTCACAAACGTGTGATACGCTTCAATTCAAGTTCGAATTTGGTACCACCAAGTGTTATATTTACCTGACCTACTATATAGCGATTTGTTAATAAAAAGCACTCCTCAGCACTACTATTTCTTTTCTTTTTTTACTTGCATTAATTAATATTAAAAAGTAAAATAAATTGACTTGAGCGAATCTTATATATTAAGAAAGATAACACCTTAATTGTGAAGTTTATTCAACTCGAAGCAGATGTAATTACAGAGTATCTACCAGTAAGATTAAACACGTGAATCTTCCTTTTACGAAACTCCTTCCAAGCTGGTTTTATATTTATTTTACGTTCTGTTCCCAGACGTCTAAATGTTTCAATGTTGAGCAGCTATCCAATCATTGTCTTTGATTTTTTGGATTTTTCTGTACTAAAAGTGCATTGTTAGTTCTACGAAAGAAAATAACATTATACAAAACTGATACAACCTTTTAAAGTGCCCCCCCCCTCCCATTGGCTCAGCGGTAAGTCTCGCTTACGACGCTAAAATTCCGGTTTCGATACATGTGGTGGACAAAGTACAGATTTCCCATAATCAAAATCAAACATTTTCAAGTGTTTCATTTAAATTCCGTTGCTGAAACTCCGTTTTTTTTAGCTTTTACACATACGACAGTCAGAATAAGTATAGGCTTACCGAAACAAAGAATAATTCAAACAGAAAAAACATTTTAAAAGCAAAATACGATTTTCTATGTAAGTATATATATATATATGTGTGTGTGTGTATGTATATATATATATATATATTTCAAGCCAATACTAACTCTAGGAAACTAAAAAAGGAAAACAATAGACTTTCTACATGACCGTTCATCCAAGTCCATCAACCTAACTCTTGAATTGTTGTTACTTGAGAAGTAAAACGTGTCTCATTCTTATGAAGCCTTTACGAGACAACGGCAGTTGGAAGTCAACCACTTTAGTTGTTTCATCATTGTGACACAGAAAGGTATATTAGCGTTAAAAAACTAGTTTTCAGGTTAATATTATTCTCGGAACCTAGTAGCGATTAAAGTTGCATGAAAGTGTAAAAAAAAAAATATCAATGAATATCATACAAATCCAATGTATCCCTGTACGAAAGAACGATTATCAAACCTAGTTTCATGAGCTTTAACCTCAAGCTTAGTTTCATGTACTCAAACTTTTAAATATATTTTTAGGAAATTAAACCATAAGACCTCGTTTCATGAGCATAAACTACAAATGTAGTTTCATATAATTGAACTGTTAAAACTAATTTTAGGAAACTAAACTGTACAACCTTATATCTTTAGCTCAGAAGGACATATTTTCAGTAAATTCTGAAACTCTTAAATGAAAATAATATAATAAAAAATATTCACAATAAAACTATAACATAATTGAGGATCTCGTGGTTGTGGACTTAGCAATGATATTGTTTATTATGTATAATTGAAATGTACAAGAACAGAGTAAACATAAAAAAAATACAGTGCACTTGTTAACAATAAAATAACTACAGTGCGCCTATTAACAATGAAATAAATACAGTGCACTTATTAACAATGAAATAAATACAGTGCATTTATTAACAACGAAATGAGTTAACGAAAAATATGTGACTGATAATATATTTATGTTTTACAGTGTATTGAAGAAAAACAGTTTTAATATAATTCCAAGATATCGCAAAATTATAATTTTTCGCAATAATTAAGGTTACTAAGGTTATTAGTTTGATATATGAACAATAAAAGTGTAAATAAAAGGACTAAGTATTTGTTAATATGTTATACGTAGATAACTGATAATTGTTTTTTTTTCTTCTCTCTCTTAAGTACTATTGTTAATCCATGTCGCCCTTTAGAAAAATATTATGAGTAATTTCATTCAGTCAACTGTAATCTTGTTTTGAGAATTGAAAATGTTTAAAATAGGTGTTATATTCGGATATTGACCGTAAAAATGTTTCATTGAATCTAATAAACACAAAAATGATCAAATATAAGTGAAAGATAAACAGAAGTTTTATAATCATTCAATAATATTCTGAAGAAAGAAGCCAACAAGTGCATTTTGTTTTTTCTATTTGTAACTAGTATGAGATTTTTTTCTCATTTAAACAATGTTCATTCTAGAAGTAAAGACACAACTTACTTACCCACAATACTGCGCAATTCTTCTGGTGCTTATGCCTCCAACACTGTCAGGGGGTTAATCTTGTCCTTTTTTATGTGTATTCCGTGAACGAGTCCTCTGTTTCAACTTTCAGTGGTCGAAGACCTCTTTCCTGTCTAGGCTGGCATTACGCTACACCTGCTGCGAGGAATCTTGGACGCTTCAGGTAAGACAGAGCAGACTGGCCCAGGTAACAAAGGTAACCTAGCTTTAGCTAAAGTATAGTTGAAACAAACAACCCAGAAAAGTTTTATAAGATTTCTGTGAAGAAATGATTATTTTTGCCAAACACTATTAAACACGACAGGTTGTCTACAAAAGTCAAACACGTAAATGCCCTCATATCACTCAAAGTTTACGCTAACTTCAAAGTATCGAGCACACTAGCGCCCCCAAGTAGCGGAGTGAAGTGAAAGTTTGTCTAGCGGCACTTTCTCATGGTTAAATTTCATTGTCCTCGTCGTTGTTTTATTTCCTGCATGATGCAACGGATCAGTGCATACAATCACACATGTTTTGACACAGGAAAATAACAGAATCTCGTTCGAATAATTCCGAAATTGTGTCTAGGTGTTGGGACTCTCGGTACAGGATGACCAAGTTCAAAATTACAATGTTGGTTGGTTTACGAGAAGCCAACAGTTCTGGCCCGTTTTGCCTAGAGGCGGTGGGCGGTAGTCGCTCCGACCAGTGCGCAGCAAAACTTACCTGTTGGAATTCATATTAGCTATATAGGGAGGGCTTTTGGCCGGGGGTCTCAACTCTCGAGTGTTCGGCATGGTGACATGACGAACAGAAAGAACGTAGGTGAAAGGCCGGCCGCCATATCTGTATTATGTGTTTCACTTGACTCACACGTTTTTTATTTATAGAAAATTGAGGTATATGCTAACTAGTGGTACGTGATTGAGGAGCATATTGGTCGTATCATAATGTTAGCTTATTTTTTATGAAAAAGTTCCTTTGAACTAAAAATATTGTTTTTATAACTGTTGAGCAAGATGTAGTTATATCAAACCGAGGTCAGTGACCCGTGCTAAAATGTGAAAATTTAACATTTTTTTGGCAGAAAATAAGGGACTTCGAAACTGCTGTCGCTCTTTTTTATATATACATTTATTAAAGACATGCTTTTAGGCCCAAGAAAAAAATCCTATTTTTATTCAAGGTAAAATAAAACAGCCACTGTACTACATTTGGAAGATATGTGGTTGAACCCTCATGTTTAGAAAACCAAGAATGGAATATTAAAAAGCTTCTTGTGTTGTTTATAACTAACTGTTTAATAAATTCTCTTTTTTTTTGTATCCGATTCTCGATTATAACGTTACAAAAAGTAATCCAATGTTGTTAAGAGATTTTTAAGTAAACCGGCTAATTTATAACTAGTGAAGTTTTTATTGCAATATGCTTCAGCACTAAAATTATGTGAAGTTTTCTTTGTTTGTTGTTAAGCAGAAAGCTGCACAATGGGCTATCTGTGCTGTGTCCAATATAGTTATTGAAACTCAGTTTTTAGCATTATAAACCTACAAACTTATCGCTGAGCCACTGGCGAGCATTATTCGAAGTAGCAGTAGTTATCATTTTCGTATTTTCGGAAAAGCCATTCACTATTAATAATCGCTTGAACCTTAAGAAACCTCTAATTGCCCAGAGGCACAGGCGTTATAAAGTTGGACCGGGTGTGGCCTAGTGCTTCGTGTGCCAGGACTGTGGATCCGAGGGTTCACAGTTCATGTCTCGTTGCCCCCAAAACCCGCGCTACGGGTTGTAGTGCTGTGCAAGAATGACGTTAAAAGTCCACTATTTGGTTGAACAAGAGTAGCTCAAGAACTGGCGGAGAGTTCTACGGAATAGTCATTTTCGCTCTAACATATCAGTTCATAATTAGAATTGGTTATGCGCTGCTAGCTCTTTTGTGTGGACCTGCGCGAAAAATCTTCAACAAAAGTCATAAAGTTTGCAGTGTAGAGCAAAACAAATACATAAGGCAGTTGTACAAGTCAAGATTAACAGATAGAACCCTGTACCTAGGACAATGGCGTCGTTAAGTAGATCTCTGTACATGAAATAGATAAACAAGAACTAAACCCTCATCTGTTGTAAAGAATAAATTTTCTTTGCACCTTGATAAAATATAATTGTTTATTTTGATTAACAAATTAAAAGCCCCCAGTAGTACACCGGTATGTCTGCGGTTTCGATACCCGTGGTGGGCAGGGCACAGATAACCCATTGTCTAATCTTGTGCTTAGATTACAAACACATTAAATAACTTGAGTTTTAATTTCAGGTGCTTGAAGAAAATAAATTGACTAGCTTCAATAGAATTCCAGACAGAGAGATTGGGGGATCGAAGTTCTTGTTTGAAATTAGAAGAAAAGAGAAAGACTGGATTTTGGGGCATAACAGACATAATATGCGGCAGTTTTATGGAGGGTTAAGCTTGTTTGAAACGTTTGAAGAAAAGAGTTAACTGTAGATAATCATTCTATTTAACCCTCTTTTATATATCTTGCTATATTGTCAGTAAAAAGTTGGAAACTACAGTCACTCTTGACAGAATCAATCTTAGGACAGATGAAGACTTCGATAGGTACATCTCAAGAAATAAACAAGTTTCAAAATATTTGAGGCAAGTTTTATTAGAAATTCTAAGAAAATGAATACTTTTAAAGCAGTGCTTAAGTTTCGAAAAATAAAAGAACTAAAGAACGTGCATACCTACAAATAATGGCAGTTTGAAATTATTACAAGCAGTTAATTTTGTTTTAAGTATTAAGTCATAAAGTTTTATTAAATTATGATTTCAAAAGACAACATATAACAGGCAACATACTTGTGGCACAATGATAGGTAATATAAGTGTGTCATAGAGATAGCTAATGTGAGTGTGTTATACAGATAGTTGGTATGTACGTTTTCTCAAAGACGAACAATAAACATGGTTCATAGGAAAAAACAAATGGCATACTTGTTTCGTAGGAACAGCTTACTTGTAGAAGCAAAAGATGCGTAAGACAGGTAATATACATGTATCCAATAGACAAAAAACACAACACGTGTTGCATTACATGAAATTATATACGTTTGCACAATAACAGAGAAACATACAAACATGGGTCCGTTTCTTTTGTTTCAGAATAAAGCCACCTTAAGCTATCTGCTGTGTCCACCTCGAGGAATCGAACCCTGGAGTTTAGCGTTGTAAGTCCTTAAGCTTGTAACTGACCCACCGGGGGACCATGAGTCTCAGAAACAGATAAAAAGACATAAACTACATGTGTCACAGGTGTAGGTGTATGCATGTGTTATAAGGCATATAATATATATTTCAGGGAAACACAAAATGTAAATCTATTATATGGAACAGATAACATACATTATATTTCCAATAGTATTGTATTATCGTACTGGACTTGTCTACGTGAATTTGTAAGGAATTTATAATGGTCAACAGTTGCCACAGCCGACCAGTTACGGTAAAGACTACAAACAGAATAGGGCTCATGGGCCATCAGAGAAGAATAATATTAGTACTGGACTTATCTATATAAATATGTATTGAATTTATAATGGTCAACAGTTGCCACAACCGTCCAGTTAGGGTAAGGATGCCACATGGAATAGGGCTCATGGACCACCTAAGAAAACTATTATTGGTTACAGCATTAGTGGTATAAGCATTAGAGACATTTCAGCCCGCCTAATCACATCTAGGTCTACTAGGGTAATGTGGTGAATAAGTGGAAGACTGCTGGACGGCTATCCGCATGTTTTCACTCTTCTGCCAGTGTGAACTTTGGAATATGCTATGAAACAAAGATCCGCACTTTTGTCATTAAATCCATCACACAAGAATGGTAAGAGCTGAGGAATATGAGGCAGCATATCCACTGTGTGCAAGAAACTACAGACTGTTGGATTTCTTGAATGGACTACAGTTGATAAACTTAACTCAGTCACAAATGCAAGACTTCGATTCCCATATTGCCCTGAGCGTCTAATCTTGGGTGAATAGTAATGAACACCAACATATAGAATGACTAGTTCCCTATTCATTGTCCCCTTAGCTGGATGGGTCTGGGTTTCATGGAAATCTGGATAAAACGCTTTGGATACGGCTATATTATCCCAACACAGTTAAATCTGATTATCAATAAGATGGATTGAATCAACATGGTCCAACTTTTTGCATATATGTATATATAGAATTATACTTTAGAAGTTGGAACATTGAAGAGGTATAAGTTGTTTCTCGTGTGACTTACTGAAGTGGGATTTTCCTATTAAAATATATTTGTGAATTAATTTTTAAGGCACAATCTTGAAATCTAACATGAGATTAATTCTGATGGCCAGATAAAATCAGTCGTGCGTCCGGGTATGACCTGCAGGATGGTTTGATTAATATCAGTGGGTTTAAAATTTCATAATGGTTTACAATGTTTTAGCATATTTGTTTCAAAAAATATCGCACTTTGTTCTGTTCATAGATGCATACACTTTAAATTCATCTATCGTTTAGGTATATGCTAAGGTCAATGTTCCAACCGTTCTATTTTGTCACAAACATCTCAATTGGGAAGATCAGTATGTTTTATATAAAAGTATAATATTACAACTATTTTGTCAGGTTAATGTAATGTTAAACTGTAACTGTCAATAAACGTGTAATATTTTTTATTTATGGGTAAACAAGTAAATATGTTTCAAAATCTGGTTTTTGACCACAATATTTTGTAGATTGAAAAGTTCTTCCTAGGAGGTTAATTT